>NW_020837966.1:14204224-14332514 GCF_003676395.1 Aethalodelphis obliquidens
AGTTTCAATTCTTACATCGTTCTGACACCAATATCAAATCTTTTCGCCAAGAGCTTTTTTGATTGTTTCAATAAGAAAATACATTGAAGCCTTAGTGAGAGTCACCAGGAAACTCATACATTTATTCTGTATACAGTTTTTTCTTTAAAATAGTTTTATCTCCCTCGCGGTAGCCCATTAGAATGAGATTGAAGTTTGAATCCATGCGTTATAAGATAGATTATTGTGATCTTTAGATTTTGTGAATGCTGTCGCATGGTTTTTACTCCATTTGATTTTTGTGGAGATTGCATGCTTATCCCTTATGTTCTCCTAAATTATTTTAGTTACTGTGAATTTTAGATGGAGTCTAAGCAAGGTGAACCGATTATACTCTTTACCTCACCCTTTCAGTATTCATTTTCCTCATGATCTAGGCCAAATTAGATGTGGCCAAGCATTGTGGGGCAGTGTGGTTATTCCAGTAAGATGGAAACGGGGAGCAAAATCACAGCTGTTTTCATAGCCAGGCTAATTTCAGAGGGTCCGTTGTCCCGAAAGTTCTGTGGAGGGCAGCCTCATGACCTTGGATGTGAATTAGAAAGAAAGCAGAGAAAGGCAAGTCGTTTCCAAAAAAAAAAAAAAAGTAGGAATAAGTTAGGCTCAGCAAATGCATTTTATCCACACATTCTACACGACAGTCATTTTAAGAGTGCCTGCTGTGTCTTGGGCACCACGCAGAACACTTGTGCCCTGAAGGATTCATATTCTGGTGGGGAAGGAAACGGGGGGCAGACACTTTACAGGGCAGTGTAATAGGGCTGAAATGACACGTATATCCAAGATGCAGCAGAGGTTATAGAGGAAGCAGTGCTTGAGTGGTACCCAGTATTCATTGCATTAATAAAAATTAGTCTGGGCTTAATTCTTGAAGAGGTGTCACTTAGAAGTAGTCCAGGAGACAGGAAGATGTAACAACACATACAAAGGCCCAGGGGTGTGAAAGAACACACGTTGTGTGTACCTTGCTTATCGAAGCACAATTGGGGTTTTCACACCCAGAGAAGAGGCAGGAGTGATTTCCCTCTACCTCAAGCCGGCGCTTCAAAAAAGCACTCACCCAAGTTGGGTATTTTCCAGGAGGAATGGTTGAACCTCTCACCCCAGCCGAATGTTTGCCAGGGACCTGGAATCAAGCACATAGGAAAAGCTCTTACAAGAGCCTGACATATGTCCACTGGAGTTTGGAGGATAAATTACTGGTTTTTAACTGTTATCTGCAATCAGTCTCACAGTGAAATGCAGTTGGAGCGGCCTCACTGGCAGGATGTTGCCGTTTTGATAATGAGTAACTCCTGGCTTCTTTTTGGTAGATGAGTGTAGCAACTAAAGAGATCTGAGATAGGTGAGAATTATCTCCCCCTCTCACCCTTATTTTGCTCCCAGGCTTCCATAACGCAAGTCTCCCACCAAATTCTGTTACACATGCAATCAAAATCAAGCACTTGGGCGGGCCAGAACAAGTCATTCATCCTGTTCTGTGAGTTCACTGAAGCCCTCAATCTGTCCCTTTAGGTGCAGCATTCCCCACTTTGACTGCAAAGTTCACTCGCAAGTTCCAAACCCAGTTTCCCTTATTGTCTATTTCAGGCAGTGAGAATTTCCCCTAATCTAGTGGCTGGAAACAGGAACCTTTAGGGATCAAGCCTTAAGAATCGTCCTTCAAATCCTCTTTCCCAGCTCTGTCATTTCCTTTCCCCCCAAGGTCTTCATGTTATATAAGTCTCTTGTGTGTTTTTCCAGAGCTACCCTAGCCTAGGTGTTTAGCATCTTATTTGATTTTTAACCAAAATATTTTAGAGATCATTTTATATCACTTTATAAGGGGCACACTTTTTTATGATTGTGTAGGACTCCATTGTACAAAGGGATCATTGTGCCACCACTTCCTCATTGGTGGGCAGGACAGACATGCTACAATGGATAATACTGTTCCTGTGTCATTTCATACGTGGTTGAGAATGTTTGTAGGTTAGATGCTGAAAAGTAGAATTTCTTGGTTAGGGGTGTATGGGCATTTGTAATTTTGATGCAAATCGCCAAATTGCCCTTCGCAGAAGTACCAGTCGACCCTTTTGCACACAGTGTGGGAGCTCTCTGTTGACCCCTGCCTTACCAACGGTACTAGCAATCTCAGAGATGAAAAATGATCTCACTGTAATTTTAATTTTAAGTGAGACTGGGCGTATGAACATATATCTGACAACAATTTTCTTCCTTTACTGTGAACTGATGGTTTGAAATTATATTGAAGTTATGGTGAGAATTAAATGAAGAGATCCATATGAAGTGCTTTCTATAGACCCTGACACGTAGGATGTGTTCAAAGTATGTTAACTATGCTTAATAGTACTCTTGGTAACTAAAAGAGCTTTTGACAGGAAATGACATCTCAGTGTGGAATGCCAGTGTCTCACTAGCTGTCTGCTCTTGGCAAGTTACTTAACCTCTCTGAGCCATTTGCCCCTCTGTGCTAGAAACTTTGTGTCAGCTGTTCTTGCTGCAGTCTCACAAAGGAGGTATTGCAGCAATATGGTCTGCTAGGGCCAGAGATGAAGAAAGCTGCCTCTAGGCTGTCAGGTTCTTGAACGGGGATGCAGCCTTGATCTGCCTGCATGTAAATGTGTGAATGCCATTTCATGATGATGAATAACAATAGTTGTGTTTGAGCTAGAGGCTGGCTAACTGTTACTGCTTAAAAAGCTTCTCAGCTACAGTTGGAGAGTGTTTTATCCAAATGTCTTGTAGAATGGAATTGTTTATTCACTTAACAGATTGCAACCTGCAACTGATTTTGTGTTCGCTGGCTACTTCTGTAGGAAAACAACCTATTGGTTATAATAATGTACAGTTACCCTAATTGATAGTTGAACCAATCAAAATTACTAACATAAATGAGTTGGAAAATTTTTTATGATTATTCTTTTTTGGGTCACATTGGTAATTTACTGGAATTTTTTCTCCAGATAAGATTACCCACTTAGAGGAAGGCTTTCTTTTTAAGATTGCAATACTTGAATGTTTTCTGTTGAAAATACTTTCGTGCAACTGTAGTTAGAATTATTACTTATTTACCGTTCTTAAGCCTGTGTACTAGTTTCTGCTTTCATGATGGAAGAGAAAAAGAAGTTCTCTGATGAGAATTTTCCTGCTTGTATCAATGCTCTGTATCATTGTGTGTCTTTGTATGAAATTGTTTCCTTGGCATTATCTCTTTCTTTCTTTTTTGGTTTATCTTTATATTTTTAAAAATTAATTAATTTTGGCTGCGTTGGGTCTTCGTTGCTGCACGCGGGCTTTCTCTAGTTGCGGCGAGTGGGGGGCTACTTGTTGTTGCGGTGTGCGGGCTTCTCATGGCGGTGGCTTTTCTGGTTGCGGAGCACGGGCTCTAGGCGTGCGGGCTTCGGTAGTCGTGGCTCGTGGGCTCTAGAGCTCAGACTCAGTAGTTGTGGCTCACGGGCTTAGTTGCCCCGCGGCACATAGGATCTTCCCGGACTCTTCCAGGGCTCGAACTCGTGTCCCCTAGCATTGGCAGGTGCATTCTTAACCACTGCGCCACCAGGGAAGCCCCTGTCTTTACATTTCAGTTTTGTCTGTCTATGTGTAATTACGCCTGCTCTTCCCAGACAGCATATAAGTTACCCTTGAAGACAGTAATTGGGTTTTGACCTCTTTGTAGTATGCACAGGCTCTGCAGTAACACCTTCCACAAGCTCAGAGCTCAGTAAATATTCGTTGCTTTTTTCATTCCTTTAAGTTTGATTGTCTTTCGTTCAGATGCTCTTAGACACTGTGACCGTTTCAAAGTGCCGGGGGAGCTCTATGGGGTTTGGAGTTATGCTGGGTGGGGGTCAGCCTCTGACACGCTACATTGTAAGGTATTCGCATTACATAGGTGCTGAAGTACCAAAGAGTGTACCCTTTTCTGAGATTTCCATCTTCTTACACCTGGAAAAAATAGTTTTTATAAGCCTGATTTCATTAGAAAAGTAATTAATTCCCTTTTTTTCCCATATATTTAGTAATTCACTATAAAGGGAAAAAAAGGTTGTAAATCTTTCCAAACTTTTAATGTGAAATCGTTTTTCAGTTAAAGTCCAATGCAAACATATTGAACCTTGTTTTAATCCTACATAATTCATTTTATTAACTATGACCAAAGAGAACATCTGTTAAAATTCCATAACGTTAGCTTCATGGGAAAAGAAAAAAAATCTGCTCTTGGAATTTGTTCATTGTTTTATTGTTCAGGCTTTCAGTAAATGTGTAATAAGACATTCTTATTAATGGGAATATTAAACAAATGAAAATGAAATATTGCCTTTAATCACAAGCGGTTTATAAAATGTCACCTAATGGCATTTATTATAACTTTAGAGATGGTCTGTGAGGAATGCACAATACTTCATTCTTTAATCCAGAGAACATAAAATTATTACTCCTCAAATATGGATTTTAGCGTAGTTTTTCATCATCTCTTAAATAAACAAACATTTTTAGAAAGAACAATTTAGTAAAATTATCTTAATGTGGAAAAATTGCTTTAGCCGTTTAGTGCATATTTTCTCATGTTTTGTTTACATAAAACCAGCTGCTATTTACTTTTCTCATTCTTTGGACAGATTTCATTTTGCACTGTACAGTTTTGAAAAGGCTACATATTTCCATTGTTGTGTGTTGGCTATGTTGTCTAGAAGAGATACTAGTTCCTGTGTGTAGGGTTTACTGAGAAGTAAATCAATAGTATGAATCTTCAGTGTAAACGTATAGGAAAGCTGTTGGATAAAGGTGGAAACTGTCTTTTAATTCTTTTTAGATGTTAGCATCATACACCATGATGTTGAAGTAGCTTTGTCTAGGATGTTCCTTTGTGTTTTTCATCTCATGTGAAATATCCTGTCCCTTCATATTTGTGTGTTAATTTAGATGGCAGATGGGCTGTAAATAACAAAATCTGACTACAGTGGCTGAGCTAAACACAGTTTAGTATTAGAACTTTTTTGTTTTCTCACTCTGTAACAGGAAATCTGGAGATGGTCCCTCTAAGGCTGGTGTACTGGTTAAATGAGGGCATGAGGATGCAGGCCCTTTCATTCTGCTTGGGGAACCTTAATACTCTGGCTAAATTACTCATGGTTACAAAATGGCTGCCACACTTTTTGGCATCACAGCCCCTTTCCAAGTATGAAGAAGTGGGAAAGGCAGGAGGCATTATCTGTCCGTCTGTTTACTTGGAAAACAAAGCTTTCTTGGGCCAGGTGTCTAAAGCTCTCCTGAGTTGCATGGGGATTGAGAAGTTGAATATGTATGCAGCTTTTCAGTGTGGTAGGTAAAGGCTGGCAAAGAGGGGCTTGGGACTGCAGTCACCACTTGGTGACTACCACTTGGTGACTGAGTCACCACCCTACCGTGTCTGTTGTATTTTATCTGTTGAAGTCCTTCTAGTTCAAGCTCAATTCCTTCCGAAAGGGAACCATTTCATACACCACTGACTTAAGCGCTGTAGTTGGGGACCCTGTTGTTCATATCCAGAGCACTTGTCTAGACTACAATTATTTGGACATTTAATTCTACTCTGTAAATTTTGATGTCTGTTCTTATTCTTTCCCCGCCACCTTTGCCCTTGTGGGAACAGTGTGGAAGCTCTTCTTTAAAAATCATTTGTCAGTCTCTTTGTAATCATTATTTTGAAAATGGAATTTATTTCAAAGTTACTTACTTTTTTATACTGTTTTGATTTTAAAGATCTCAGAATACCTGTGTTGATATACTGTATGTAGACACTTTCCTTAAAAAATATGTAAATCACAATTGAAATAATAGCTAATGCTTACCAAATATTTACAGTGTTTCAGTCACTGTGCTAAGTTCTTAGCATGCATTATTTCAAATAATACAGTAACCCAAAACATGATCCCTGCTTTGTGGAAACTGAGGCTTAGTAAGGCTGTGGTTTGTCCAGAGTCTTTTTTTTTAATGATTTCTCCATGTATACACTGCTTTTTAATTAGTTAAATTTATTGGCTGCATCAGGTCTTGGTTGCAGCACGTGGGATCTTTCATTGCGGGGTGCGCGGGCTTTCCTCTAGTTGTGGCGCGTGGGCTTAGTTGTCCTGCGGCATGGGGGATCGTAGTTTCCTGATCAGGGGTTGAACCGACATCTCCTGTGTTGCAAGGCGGATTCTTAACCACTGGACCACCAGGGAAGTCCCTCGTCCAGAGTCTTACATCCAGTAAGGGAGGAAACCGAGGACTTGAGAGCCCATGATATTAGCCCCCATGGTGAGCTATATAGTTTGCATTTTATACGCAGCAAATTTTGGGGGAGAGGAAAATATATGTTTAAAATTCATAGTCCATATTTATATCTTTCTCATTTTTGAAACTTTAGGTAGACATTAGTGCCAGGAGTTTGGGGAAAATAAGTTCTCAGCAACTAGAAGTCTCCATGACGTTAAAAAGAAAAGTTAATCAGAGGACATAAGCAAAAGGAGATAGAGATATTCATGGAGAACAATGGCTTTTAAGTGCCTGTTATCCCAAATGTTTGCTTGATTTGGTCTTATCATTCAGGTGTTAGTTCACATGTTCCTTCTCTGAGGGGCCTACTTTGACCACTCTAGCTAACATACACCTGCCAGAACCCCGATCGCTCACTTGGTACCGTAGCAAGTACCGTTATCTGAAATTATCTTCACTTTTTGTTTATAAATTTATTTCCTGCGTTCCTCTGATAGAATATACACACTTTGAGGGCAAGTGCTTCTTGCCTGTTTTGTTCCCTTCTATTAATCCAACACCTAGAAGATTCCTTGACATACAGCACACTCAGAAAATATTTGATGAACAAACCAAGGACTTAATCACACTTTTCAGAAGTAGACTAGTTGTAAATACTTAGATATTTAAAATCTCCAGCAGATGCTTAGGCCTAAGATGCATTTGGCAAGAATTATGGAGTTAGTCCTCACTTAATTCCCAGGCAAGTTAGTGGTTTTCTGCCATCTCAACTTTCTGCACTTCCAGTGCGCTTAATTTTCTCCTTGTCTCTTCTTATCATATTTCCTGGTATTCTTGTGTCTTCCGCAAATAGCCCTTATTTTAATTTTGTCATTTCTTGTTAGGGGGTGCTCCTATGAATATTTTATATATGTAAAACACTTTTTGAAATGACATATGAAAATAGTAAGCAACTTATTCATGAAGAAAATCTTTTATCAGTTACGTGCAAACTATGTCCTATGAACACTGGGTAAAAATTACTCTTGAGAGTCTTAGGATTGTGTACTATCTTATCGTCTGAGCAAACACCATCTTATAAGAGGTATTAAGAAAGAAACTATATGTATTAAGAAAACCAAATGTGAAGGTAAAATCTAGAATGTTTATATATGAATAAAGGATTGTGGTTGCAGGGAGTCATTTAAAAGAGCTATTGAAAATGGGTTTTACTGTCTGGTAGCAGATTACCCTGGGGTTATATAATGATAACAGCTACAGTTTGAATTCTGATCATGTATAATACTTTACTTGTATTTTTCTAATCTTCAGATAAAACTGTAAGATATTAACCTTTTTGTTTGTTTGTTTGTTTTAAAATTGATCAGTAGCATGGGCTTGGAAAAGCAAGCTAGTTAGTATATGTAGTATGTGGCAGGTCTGGAAGCAGAGGCCCAGCCTATGTGATTCTAAAGCCTGTGTTTCTGGTTACACTTTGCTTCCTGCTCATGTTTTGCAGATAAATTCACTATTCATTGCGCTCAGAATTTTTCAGTAAATTGTGTGAAAACAAAGTGGTAGTATATCTGTGAGACTTGGACCGCATCTGTTAACTTGAAGGGGAGCACAGTTTCTGAGTGTTAGAAGATTCTAAACAATAGAAATGGAGCCATCTATACAGGCAGAACACAATGAACTGTGCTTTCTGAATTAGGCAGTAATATTGATTTCAACATCTTCTTTCCTCTAGCCTTTGTGAAGTTTGCTTAAAAATGCTTTGACTGATTTTAGCCTTCTGTCCTCTTTTGTTTCCTGAGCTTTCGCATATATTCTGAGAAATAACCCAGTAGATGGGAAAGAGTTGATAATCTTTGGCATTGAAATGGTTTTGGTACTTAGCCAAATAATTAACAGATAATTTGTTGACTAGTGGAGAAGCAGAAATTGATGAGAGGGTATTTCTTTTCCTTTGTGAAAACACTCTGCTTTTTGTTATTGAATTTGTTGATGCAAAGATTGCGTTATAGAAATGGCACACTAGAGGGCACACAATGTCTGTGTTTTAAATGTTGGTGGCAGAAACTTCAGTGTGTCTGAACCTTGAAGCTCTTGAGTTGATTGCTTGGCACTTTTTAAAAGTGGTTCGAATTAAAAAATAAAAAACAAAGCTTAATAAATAGTACTCTCCAATCCAAGGTTCCTGAATAATATTATTTTATTTAATCCACACGTACTTCATTATTCATCTCTCAAATACAAGAACCAATAGGTATATTTAACATACCAAAAATGAATATCACAGTCGTAAAGTATTTCCCTCAAGCTATTTTTTTAAAGCTGTTTTTCAATTACAACTGTAATTTCACATTTGGAAGAACTGGCAGACACTACTTTATTCAAGTGATGAACGTCAAAGTCACAAAAAAGAATTGTCACACCCAGGAGTAGACGAAGGAGACACAACAAGCAAATGCAGTGAGGGATCCTGGGAAGAGAAAAAGAATATTAGGCGGAAAAACTGGGGAAATTCAAATAAGGTCTATAATTTAGATGTTAGTATTGCAGCAATGCTAATAGTTGGTTTTGATAATCATACTCTGGTTAAGTTCTTAACATTAGGGAAGCTAGGTGTAGGGTATATGTGAGCTCCCTGTATTGTTTGAGTAACTTTTAAGAAAGTCGATAACTTATTTTTAAAAATAAAAAGCTGGGAATTCCCTGGTGGTCCAGTGGTAAGGACTTCGCACTTCCACTGCAGGGGCCCGGGTTCAATCCCTGGTTGGGGAACTAAGCTAAGATCTTGCAAGCCGCGTGACGTGGCCAAAAATAATAACAAAATAAAAATAAAGAGCTGGGGAAAAAAAGAATACCAGATTTGGACATTGTATGAAATACTTTATTTTTAAAACGATCTTCTAAAATAATGACAATTTAAACTTACAACTTAATGAAAATTAAAAAAAAAATATTTATTTATTTATATTTTTGGCCGTGTTGGGTCTTTGTTGCTGCACGGAGGCTTTCTCTAGTTGCGGTGAGCAGGGGCTACTCTTCGATGCGGTGTGTGGGCTTCTCATTGCGGTGGCTTCTCTTGTGTGGAGCACGGGCTCTAGGCGCACGGGCTTCAGTAGTTGTGGTGCACGGGTTCTAGGGCGCAGGCTCAGTAGTTGTGGCGCACAGGCTTTGTTGCTCCTCGGCATGTGGGATCCTCCCAGAACAAGGCTCGAACCCGTGTCCCCTGCATTGGCAGGTGGATTCTCAACCACTGCGCCACCAGGGAAGTCCTTAAAATTTTTTTATCAAAGTAATAATTGGTAGCAATTCATATAGTAGAGAAAGAAGATTTTACCTTGAAAAGCAAGTCTCCTGCCCTGTCCCTCTTCATTCTAGTCCCACTCTGCAGAGGTAGCCTCTTTTAACTGTTTCCATTTTTAGTTCTTCTTATTACATCCATATTTCTGAATAATATGTTTATGCATCTGTGTCTTCATTTGTCAGTTTAGACACACTCTCTTGAGCCTTTGGAGTGGAGGGTGTGATGGAGCTGGCATTATGCTCCTCCCCAACCTTTTTCGGTTACACAAATTTCATTCCTCTGGTTATTTTAGAAACATGAAGTCATATATTTGAGTCTTTATTTCTTATCCCACAAACTTCCAGCATCTTCTTTCTTTCTATGATGAGGCTCTTACTTCCTTTTTGCCACCATATCCTCTTTCACCTTCAAGTACCACTTTCTGGATTGACTTTTTCTCACCTACACTTTGATCCTAGATTATGAAGATGGCTGACAGTTTCATCCTGTCCTTCACTCACAGTCACTTCTTTCGTGACGTTTCTGGGTTGATTCTAAAAGTTGAACACCAGTGAAAAGTTGAACGCCAGTGAACTAGTGTGTGTATTATTTGAGACTTCATGCATGATCACTAGGCCATGTAGTGTGCAGGGTTATTCTTCCTTTTGTGTTGGTAACACATATTCCTGTGTTACCCTGAAGGAAATGTTTCCAACATGGGAATCAAATAGACTCTCTTTTTGCATTCCATCACTTGGTAAAATTTGTCCATATTTTAATTTGCTGAACACTTGGGGCATGAATTTTCTTATGTTTTTTCCCTTTGGAGTTTATAATTGCCTTTTGGGGGTACATGATTTGCCTTTTTCACTTATTTAGTGTGACAGCCTCAAAATCATGGTTTTTTGTAGTTCTGTGGGTTTCTTGTTGTTGGTTTTTTTTCTCCGTTGGGAATCTTGGAATCTTCCGTCTTCCACTTCTAATCCACCGTGACCATTCACTGTGTCTGGACTTCTCACTGCTTTCCTGGGCTGGATTTGCTGTCGCCTAGAGGTGTCAGAGCACATTGGTTCAGGCCACGCGCTTGGCAGGCAGACTACCTGGGTTGGACCACCGCTCTGCTTCTGACAGTCTTACACTTCTGGTTCCTTACTGTCCTAATCTAATGAAAATATTGGAAGGCATAATAAATATAAGGATATAGCTCCTTTGTTTGAAGCCCTTTATTTTATCCTGATTATTTTGTCAAGTAATTAGCTTTCTCTAATTCCTAATATAACTTAAAAAATTTCTTACTAACAACACTTAATGATAACCATTCATAACAATTCTTCGGCCTCAACTGTGTTTCATTGATTTTTTTTTTTAAAGAGGAGGCAATTATGTTAATAAGTTATGATTCTTAGAGAAGCATGCCGATCTTATCAGTTTAGTGTGTATCCTAACTATATTTGGGAAATAAGTGATGAAATTTGTGTGTAGGAAGCTTATAAACTGGTACCATATTTTCTAATAAAGTTCCTCTATATCTTGATTTACATGTGATGAGTTTTCCTTGTTGTTTATCCGTGAATTATTCCATACTTCTGTTTTGGGAAATAGAGTGATGAACAAGTTAAAAATCACTTTGGGATGAAGTTTGTTTTCTTCAGAGGGTAAATTAAGTATGCCTTTTGCCTGGGAGCAGATATCAATATTATCTGTGTTTAGAGGAGACAGTGATATGTCTTACATGGAGCAACCAGGATCTTGTGAAAGTTACACTCTCTGCTGATTTATCTGTTGGTTCACGCAACCGTTTACAAAGATTCTTTCTTCTTCCTTATGGATGTTTAATAAGAGTCTGAAAAAATTGTGTTGCGTAGATAACACATTTGAATCATTAAGTTTTGGACTAGTTTTGATTAAGTGAAGGCACCAAAGGGTCTGGTACATAGTAACCTCTCAGTAAGTTCTTGTCACTTTATTTTTCTGTATTTGAAGGAGGAAGTAGATTGAATTTATCCAGACTCTGCCACTTTACCAGACTAGGTACTTTTCATATGTTTTTTCATTTAATCTTTACAGTAATCCTACAAAGAATCATAAATGTCAACTGAGTGTTTGAAAAGTGCATACCCACTACGTATCTAGTCATGATTCCCAGCCGAACTGTAGTGTTCGTCTATCTTGTAAACCATGTTATGAACTAACAGGCAGTTGCCTATTCAATACCAATGAGAAACTGACATTCAGTGGTGTTAGTAACTTGATCTACATAAAATAATACAGTTAGCAGAGGGCAGAGTTGGGCTCGGAATTCTTTGACTGAACTCTTATGCTCTTTTCATATCAGTGTATGTATTTTCTTTTCTCTGTTGGGAATGTAAGTTAGTAGGCTTTAAAATGCATAGTAGCATCTTCTTTTTCTTTTCTTCTCTCTCTCCAACATTTTATTTTGAAAAATTTCCACTTACAGACAAGTTAAAACATGTCTTTTTCCCACAATTCACTGACTAACATTTTGTCCCGTCTGCTTTGTTCGTCTTTCTCGCTACAGTATTTTTTCCTGAAACACTTTAAGTAGGAAGCACACACATCCCAGGATAGTTCATCACTAAATATTCAGCATATGTCTCCTAAGAATAGTCATTCCTGTCATAACTACAATACCATTATCCTTCCCAAGAAAAGTAACATTGATGCATTCATATTATCTAATATACGGTCAGTTTTATTAGTTTTCCTGTTGTCCCAATAATAAAGCTTTATAACTTTTTTTTTTCCTCTCTCCAGGATCCAGTCAAGGATCACACATTGCATTTGGTTGTTAGGTTTCCCCAACCTACCCCCCTCTCCCCCCTGCGTGGCATTGACATTCTTTTAGAGTCCAGGGCAGAGGTGTTCTATGAACAGTTCCATAATCTGGATTGTCTGATTTCCTTATGATTATATTCAGATTACATATGAAATTTTGTGAGTGTGCATGGATATTGCATGCATGATGCTGGGTACTTTTGTGGCATTGTGCCAGGGGTCACATAGTGTCCCATACTTGGTGAAGCTAAGTTTAATCACTTGATTACGTTGGTGTTCCCTAGCTTTCTGTACTTCAGAGGTTCATTTCTCCTTTGTTTTTGAGAAGTAATCTATGGGGTAATATTCTGAGACCATGTGATTATCCTGTTTCCCAATAATCTTTCACCCAATAGTTTTAACATCTGTGGATGCTTCTTGCCTGAAGTGTTTATTACATTGGTGATTGCAAAATGCTGATTTTCCTAATACTGTCCTTTTCCTTTGAATTTGTTAGCTGGCATTCTTCTGTAAAGAAGAGCTTTCTTCCTTTACCACCTCCTCACCCCATGTCTCCCCACCCCAGGTCCCTTTTTTAGTATCCCTATATACTTATGGATTCTTTTTTTTTTTAATGGCTTAATTGTGATATAATTCATGCACCATACAGTCACCGATTTAAAGTAACCATTCACGGGGTTTTAGTGTATTCACCGATATGTGCAACCATCAGCACAGTTGTAGATTCTTCTTTATTTAATAATCATAACCCATTTCCATTATTACTCTTTTTGATGCTCAAACTGCCCCACATTTGGCCAGTGGGAGCCTCTTCAAGCCTACTGTTCTTACACATTTCCCTGTTAGTCTTTGGGAACTTCCTTATTGGTATATCAAGGTGTCCCAGTCTTTGTACTTTACCTGCCCAATCCTGTAATCAGCCACTTCTCCAAGGAGCCCTTGATTCCTTTTAGTGGAGCGTGGTGTTTGGAAACTAAGATTTGGATTCTAGCTGTATTACTGCATGTAGGCTTTTATTGGGCAGAAAAGCTTTTATTTTATTATTATTTAAAAAATATTCATTCATTTATTTGGCTGCGCCAGGTCTTAGTTGAGGCGTGTGGGATCTTTAGTTGCAGCCTGCGAACTCTTAGTTGTGGCATGCATGTGGGCTCTAGTTCCCTGACCAGGGATTGAACCCGGGCCCCCTGAATTGGAAGTGCAGAGTCTTAGCCCCTGGACCACCAGGGAGATCCCAGAAAAGCTTTTAAAAATTAAATACATTGCTTTTCTTCCTCCTTCCCATTTTCCTATATTTATCTCAGGCAAGAACAACAAGTAATTACTGTTTATTTTGTTTTTTAAGTTATCATACTGTAAAATTGACTTCTTTTTAGTGTACAGAGCTATACATTTTAACAACATGTATAGATTAATATAACCAGCAGTACGATCAGGGTACAAAATATTCACATCATCCCCTAAACTCTTGTGCTATCCCTTTGTAGTCATACTCATTTCCTTACTTCTAATCCTTGGCAACAGCGGATCTGTCATTTAAATGGAATCATGTAATATAAAGTCTTTTGAGACTAGTTCCTATCACTCGTCATAGTGCTGTTGAAATTCATCCCAGTTGTTGTGTGTAACAATAGTGTGTTCCTTTTAATTATTCCACTGTTTGGATATACCACAGTTTGTTTATACATTTACCCATTGAAGGACACTTGAATTCTTTTTTTTTTTTTTTTTTGCGGTACGCGGGCCTCTCACTACTGTGGCCTCTTCCATTGCAGAGCACAGGCTCCGGACGCGCAGGCGGCCATGGCTCATGGGCCCAGCTGCTCCGTGGCATGTGGGATCTTCCCGGACCGGGGCACGAACTCGTGTCCCCTGCATTGGCAGGTGGACTCCCAACCACTGCGCCACCAGAGAAGCCCGACACTTGAATTCTTTTCAGTTTGGGGCCATTATGAAGAGAATTGTTATAAATATTCATGCACAGGTTTTTGTGTGAACATAAATTTCCATTTCTCTAGGGTAGATACTCAGGAATGGGATTGCTGGGTCATATGGTAAGTGTACAGTAACTTTATAAGAAACTGCAAAACTCTTTTGTCTAATACATTGGCTGTACAATTTTGCATTCCCACCAGCAATGGATACTCTAAATCTTTGTCACCACTTAGTTTTGGTAGGGTTTAAAAATTTTAGCCATTGTAATAGGTGTGTAATGATATCCCATAGTGGTTTTAATTTTCACTTCCCGAATGGTAATGATATTGAACGTGCTTATTTGCCATCCTTAGATGTTCTTTGGTGAAGTGTCTCTTGTCTATTTTTTAATCAGGTTGTTTCTTACTTTAATATTTCGAAAGTTCTTTATATGTTTGGGATGCTAGCCCTTTGACACTAATGTGATTTGCATGGTAATTACTTTCTGATAATCTCTAGCTTGTATTTTCATTCTCTGAACCGTATTATTTATAAAACCTTAAAATTTTGGCAAAGTCCATTTTATCAACTTTTTCCTTTATGAATTGTGCTTTGAGTGTCGTGTCTAAGAACTCTGCCTAACCCCAAGTCCTTAAGGTTTTCTCCCATGTGTCCTTCTAAAAGTTTTATAGTTTTATCTTTGACATTTGCATCTACGATCCATTTTGAGTTGATTTTTATTTAAGGGTGGGGTTTAGGTTGAGATTCTTTTTTTAAAAAATTTATTTATGTAATTTATTTATTTTTGGCTATGTGGGGTCTTCGTTGCTGCGCTCGAGCTTTCTCTGGTTGCGGCGAGTGGGGGCTACTCTTCATGGCAGTGCACGGGATTCTCATTGTGGCCTCTCGTTGCGGAGCATGGGCTCTAGGTGCGCGGGCTTCAGTAGTTGCAGCTTGCGGGCTCAGTAGTTGTGGCTCGCAGGCTTAGCCGCTCCAGTGCGTGTGGGATCTTCCCAGACCAGGGCTCGAACCCCTGTCCCCTGCCTTGGCAGGCGGATTCTTAACCACTGTGCCACCAGGGGAGCCCTGAGGTTTGTCTTTTGCACGTGGATGATCAGTTGTTCCAAAAACATTTGTTGAAAAGAATATCTCTTCTCCATTGATATGCGTTTGCATCTTTGTAGGAAATCAGTTGGCTGTATGGTAATGATATTGAATGTGCTTATTTGCCATCCTTAGATGTTCTTTGGTGAAGTGTCTCTTGTCTATTTTTTAATAGACGTGGGTCTGTATCTGGAACAAATTTGAGTTGGTTCCTTGTTAGGTGCCAAGCAATGTGTTTTTTGTTTGCTTGTTTTTTCCTACTCAGGTATTTGTGTTCATATTTTTGAACATCCCAGTCTTGAAAGATGATGTTTTGATTTTCTAAGACATTTCACCTTTTTTTTTTAACTGACAGAACTGATAAAACCCCCCCCAAACTTATGTGTTTTCCTTCTTTTTCCTTTCTAAATCATCTCTTAAAAAAACTGATAGGAAGGACTAAAAACATTCTAAAACTTTTATGTATCTTTTATCCTTTTTTTCTTTCCATTTTTGTAAGAATGACCTATTTCCTCTTGAATTACTGTACTTTTAATATGTGTACATCAGTGGGTTAGAAGCTTAGTTCTTCATCTAACTTTGATTCAGGAGATAGTATTATTTCCTTATATAATTTGGACCGCTCATTTTATTGTTGTTGTTATTGTTGTTACATTGCCATATGGTATAAATAATCTTGACACTGACTTGAAGAAAGAAAAGGTGCTGTGTATTTTATTTTATCCAAACATGAAACATCTTTGCTTGGAGAGTTATCCTCTTCGCACTATTCTATAAAATACAAGACCTGAAATGACTTATCAAGATGACTCTGCTAGTCTGTGGTGAAGGTAAACTGAGAACGGAGATTATTTGACTCTTAACCTAGCCCTCCCTTCCTAGAATGGAGGGTCTGCAGACTGTGGAATTTAATATGAAATATTTAATGCAAAAGACAGATTATGGAAATTTCCTTTGTATACTGCAGCTTAAAAGAAGTTCACCGTGGTTGCGAGATAAATATTGTTGCTCAGGTGATGATCCAGTGGTTTTAGGTCACCTGAAAATGTTTACTACGTGCGGGGCTCAGCTATGGAGTTAGAGGTGTGTGGATAAGACAAAAGAGGTCAAAGATTCTCCCCTCAGAGAGCTTCTGCTACTTGTATGTGGAAGGGCACGTATATGCATTTGTAAAGCAGTTCATCAGTAGTTGAAAACAATAGTGAAAGTGCTGGCAAGTATAGGAATGAATAGTCAGGGAGTAAACCCCTTCTCTGGATGAGCTGAATTTTAGGTAACCCATTTACAAAATAGAAAAAGGTGGAGGAGACTAATGGAATCCGTGTGTCGACACTGGGGGAAACATTCTTAAAAAAAAGTATGCTAGCTGCCCTTAAAAGAATTTTTTTTTGTCCCCGCCCCGTACGCGAGCCTCTCACTGTTGTGGCCTCTCCCGTTGCGGGGCACAGGCTCCGGACGCGCAGGCTCAGCGGCCATGGCTCATGGGCCCAGCCGTCTCCGCGGCATGTGGGATCCTCCCGGACCGGGGCACGAACCCTTGTCCCCTGCATCGGCAGGCGGACTCTCAACCACTGCGCCACCAGGGAAGCCCTAAAAGAATGTTTTTTATGCTTCAAGTGGTACTAAAACCCTGAGCTTGGACTTCCTGCTTGTAATCACGTGTACTTAACCTCCTTTTGGGGTTGGGACCTTTGTTAACCTTTGTTTTTTGAATGCCTAATTCTTGCCTCAAGTTAGAAGGGAAAAATAGAATTGCAAGTCAAGATGGAATTTGCTTGGAGGGCTCTCTGTAATGTTCTCATGTAAATTATAGGAATGGGTCTTAGAATATCAACATTAAATAGAAGAACTTAAAAAAAAAAACCATCTGGTACTTGGCCCCCGCCCCCCCAATCAGGGCGCTGTTAGCTAATTAACACTGCTTATAATACTTAGTAACCTATTTACTATGGGATTTTCATTGATTACCACAAGTAAATGTTAGAGTGACCTTTGTAAGAAATGTTTCCCTGAGGCTCAAATGTGTGAGTAGTAAAGGCAAACGCTCTGCCTTTGGCTCTTAGGTGTGGGATTTCGCTTCAAAGATTTTGAGCGAAGTGGCTCTCAGTACAATTAAAAAAATAAAGCGTTAACCTCTTACCAGGAACACTTAATTTTGATTCTTCATGTTGAAATAAAGTTAGGTGCATGCTGACTATTACAGAAAATGACTAGATACAGAAAAAAATGTTGCCTAATTCGTTTCATGCAAATCAAAACCCCAAAATCATTTACAACCCGTTTCACAGCTTAGAGAGTATTATACAGGTGTCACCCATATTTTGGGGCTTTTTGAGGCATTATTCAACACATGTCAACTTGTGCTAGCTTTTGCATTTTCTCAAATTTGCTTGTGTGTGCATTTTTAATAAAATTATTTTAAAAATATTCTACTTTTTAATATAAAGAATTGGAGCCATCAAAGTTGGCAAGCATTAAGCATGCTAATTAGTTCAACATACTGACCAGTTCTCTGAATTATTAGTTCAAAGAAGCGTGTGGACAGGGATGAAATTAGATTTGGGCATTTTTCACTCTAGTTGTTTTAGGATACTCAGGGCTGCTTTGATGTGTAAATAACATGCTTTTTCATGCATGGTTCAGGATACATCAAACACGTCTAAAACTTTGTCTCAGATTTAGAACTCATCATTTGTATCCAGAATTGGATATACACACTTGTAAATGTCCAGCAACTTTAGAGAAAACTTTTTTGAGTTTGTGTTTGATAGTTAAAGTGCAGGATATGTTATTTTTCATAATATGTATGCACGAGCTTATTATTTTTTATAAACTGACGTAAATAGTTGTAAGGCGATGCATAAAATTTACTTTATCAACTGCTAAAATATATTCACTTATTCAAATGTCAGTTTTAAGACTAAGAGCTTATGCAGCTATGAAAGCATAAAGAGTATGTGTTTGTGTGTGTGTGCGTGTGTGTGTGCCTACATACATATACATATATAATTGCTTACGTGCGTATATGTATATAAGTATAATTACATACTTTTAGCTGTTTGTGTGGTAAAGATAAACATGTTGACTTATCAGCTAAATGTTCTGTTTAAATTTAATTTTCTAATAACTAGAATTAAGAGCAAACCTAGTTGTCTGCACATTAAGTTTTACAATTTACTACCTCCTCTGGCTTTTATGTGGGAAAACTTGTGTCATCATGAATAATTTTTGTAAGGAAGGGCATCTATTCACTTAGTCTTAGTGAAATTCGACTAAGAGGGTAAGAAGTGAGAAACCCATGACTTTCCATTTCCCCCAGTCGCTGATCAGAAGGCTCCATCATAGGCTGTGCTCCAGCCCGGTGTTAGATGCAGGGGGCCATGTGACAAGAGTTCAGGCAGTGTCCTTTGTTGTGTAAGCCTCCTATTTAGAAATAATCTCAGAAATATTAAATAATAATGTCTTGCATTAATGAGAGAGTGTAAAACATACCCTTTTGTTTAGTAAAGTCATTTTTTCTTTTTGGTTATTAAACTACATGAGGTTTCATAACACATTCTATTTTGTGGCTTTTCTTTATCAAAATATTACTTTAGCAGTGGCTTCTTTACTCCATCAGGTATTAGTATACTGAAGTTCTAGTTGCAGTTATGTCACTTACTCTCTTGTGCCTTTTGAAGTTGTTTGATCTCCCTGGGCATTGGTTTTCTCATTGTCAGAGTGGTTGGTAAGGGCTTCCCTGGTGGCGCAGTAGTTAAGAATCCGCCTGCCAACGCAGGGGACACGGTTTCGAGCCCCGGTCCGGGAAGATCTCACATGCCGTGGAGCAACTAAGCCCATGTGCCACAAGTACTGAGCCTGCGCTCTGGAGCCTGCGAGCCACAACTTCTGAAGCCTGCGCACCTGGAGCCTGTGCTCTGCATCGGGAGAAGCCACCGCAATGAGAGGCCCATGCACCACAACAAGGAGTGGCCCCCGCTCTGAGCAACTAGAGGAGGCCTGCATGCAGCAGCGAAGCCCCAGTGCAGCCAAAAATTAAATAAGTGAATAAAAAAAAAAAATGGTTGGTAAACTTGTGGGCTGTACCAGACCCCACCCTGTTTTTGTAAGACAGCCTCGTTGGCCCATATTCATGTATGTTTCCTCTGTGGCTGCTTTCATGCTACAGTGGCAGAGTAGTGGTGGCAGAGACTGTGTGGCCTGCAAAGCTTAAAATATTTATTCTCTTTACAGAAATAGTTTTCTGAATCTTGGGCTAAATCCATCTCTAAGGTCTATCTTAGATTTCCTTTATGTCACCTTCTCTTTAATTCTTAGGGTCAGAAGTCTTTATTCCTATTAAGGATATAGTATATCATATACCAAGTTTCAGTGTTCATTTTTCCTCATTACCAACTTTGCTACTTACCAATAGAAAGAAAATATTGACTAGATCATGTGTTCTCAAAGTGTGGTCCCTGAACCAACTGCAGCAGCATTACCAGGGAAACTGTCTAGAAATGCAGATTCACAGGCCCAAACCTTCTGAATCAGAAAAACTGGGGGTGAGACCCGAAACCTGTGCATTACAGATCTTCCAGGTGATTCTGATGCACAATGATATGTGAGATCTACTAGGCTAGATGATACCAAGTTCAGTTAAAAGATTTTCTTGTTTTCTTTTGAAATAAAGAAAAAACTTAAATTCTAGAACCATTTGGTAAATCAGGAGAAAAATGAACTGTTGGATATTATTACAGAAACTGGAGAAATTATTACTTTTTCTTCTCCAGTAAAACGTTTTGTCGTAAATATATGTAGAATTTTTTTAATGTAATGAGAAATTCCTGAAAGATACATCTGTGTCACCTTCAGCATAATTTTTTTTTTTTTAATGGGCAAAAGGAAGAGTAACCACTATGATTGATTTCTTCATGGGATTTTCTTTTTTTTGGTGGGGGATTGCTTTGAGTTACTTTGAAGCTAATGATTTGAAATAAACAGTTTTCACAATAAAAGAATTACATCAACAGTTTTTTTGCTTCTAAAGCTAATGCTTTAAGAAATAAGCATTTAGGAGGTACAATAGCCTATCTGCTGTGGCTCCCTTTCTCGCCCATTTTGTCAGATCCATGTTGAAGTGACTTTTTCCCAACCCTGGAAACCACTAGAATTCTGAGCACGAATCAGACTACTCATCTCTGTTAGGAAAGATCACAAACATAATGCTTCATATTAAATCTCAGAGAGAGGAATAGCAAAATTGTACATGTCAAGAAAGCATTACAGGATGACGTTGTTATTTGGAGAATTGCTTTCATCTTTGAGATATCTCACACCTGCTTCATTTGGCACAGGCGGTTTCCATCTCATGAAAAACAGTCTTTGCTCTCCTCCAAATCCCAAAGTATATAGACATAGCATGGTAATAAGAGAAAACTTTTAACATAAAAACTCACTTAAAGGTGCCATCTAAAAATGCAGGGTGTGTAAACTGAATTAAATAACTTCATTTTGTTGAAAAGGGACCGTTGGTTTCGTGTGTGTGTGTGTGTGTGTAATACAACATACACATATACACACTTATTATATTATTATATATACACTTATACATTTATATATATATACATGTGATATATGTGAATGTGTATAAACACATTTCCATATATGTGTATATATATATTTAAAACAATGCATACAACAAACTTTCATATATAAAACCGTCTAATGTTTTTAAACTGCTTCTAAATTGTGTGTTAACTCTCAGTCAATAACAAAGTTCTGTAGGCCAAATATATTATGCTGGTTGCTTTTACTTTCTCTTTAAAAATTTTGGAAAATATTTATTTATGGGACTTCGCTGGCAGTCCAGTGGTTAAGACTGCACTTCCAAATGCAGTGGGTGTGGGTTCGATCCCTAGTCAGGGAACTAAGATCCCATGTGCTGCATGGTGCGGCCATTTAAAAAAAAAAATTATTTACTTATTTTCTGCTTTTTAAAATGCACCAAAAATATAAGGTAATTTAAAGGGAGAAAAAGTGCGCATGTGTGTGTAACCATCCCCTGATACAGAGTAAGAGTTAAATATTTCGAAATACTAATATGATAAATTCTGTGAAGTCTTCTTTTCTTTGGATAAACAATTTTGGCTTTTTAGAAAAAGTTATAGGTGTTTTGTTTCTATTTTTAATTAAACATCGTGATTATTTGAAAGTCATGTAACTCCTTGAGAAGCTTCCTCCATGCTAGCGATTTTTGAAAATTTTGCTTCAGTTTTTCAGTGGACAGAATCGGACTTTTTTTTCACATTTTATAGATGACACATTTGGCTATCCCTGGGCAAAATCCAGTTAAAAATAATAGTATTTAATATTTAATAAACTACCAAGCTTTTGGAACCATCTGGAACTTTATTTTCTTTGCATGCAGCATCTGAGTTTCAGCTGTTAGCATTTCTCCTTTGCTCTGGGAAGGGTCAATTGCTTTTAAAGTCTTTGATGCTTGCTGTGTCAGCCCTTTTCATATTTTCAAAATGCCCGTGTAAAAGGGCTTTTCGTCCATTCATGCTGATAATTCTTTTGAACTTGAGGTTTGAACCAAACTAATCAAATTTAATTATAGCTCAAATCCCGTTACAGTGAACTCCAGTAGACTTCTAGGCTAGGTTATTATTATTATTTTTTTGTTATACTGGAATTCAGCCGTAACCAATATTACTAGAAGTAAGTGGGCTATTGACTGTATTTTGGGAGATCTTTTGTAATGTCCAGACTTCGTTATATTGACATTGGTAAATATGGATTTGAATTTCCATTCTTTTCTAAAGAATACTGAATTAATCTCATGTACAATTTCTCTTTCTTTGTGTATACTTTGGGTGATCTTTTCCTGTTCATCTTTAACAGTTTGAACAATTAAATTCTAAAAACTACTTTCTGAAAGAATCTTTCAGTTTTGTTGTTGCTGTTTTTTTTTTTTGTTTTTTTGTGGTACGCGGGCCTCTCACTGTTGTGGCCTCTCCCATTGCTGAGCACAGGCTCCGGACGCGCAGGCTCAGCGGCCAGGGATCACGGGCCCAGCCGCTCCGCGGTGTATGGGATCCTCCCGACGGGGGCACGAACGTGTGTCCCCTGTATCGGCAGGCGGACTCTCAACCACTGCGCCACCAGGGAAGCCCTGTTACTTGTTTTTTGTTTGTTTGTTTTGAAGATCCGAGACTGAATGGGGATTTAAATACACCCTCCTGGGAGCACCACCATGGTTTGTGCATATTTATTTGCCTGGTGTTCTGAGAGAGATGGGTTTTTTTCCCCTATTTGCTTCATTAAAAAAAAAAAAAAGTTTGAGCAGTATTATTTACTGGAGAGAAAGTAGGAAATATATATGTTTTAGACTGTGGCATATATTAAGGGAGGTGGACTAATATTGATATTTGTAGTGCTTTCTTCAAAATGATGGCTAACACATGTGTATTATATGTTAGCATCTTGTTAAATTTACTTGTTGATCTGTATTTATGCTTCTGTGTATGCAGAGTTGTTTTCCCTACTATTTAAATTTCTGTCCATTTTTAAATGAGATTTTGTTTGGATTTCTAAGCATATTTGGGAGTAATGGCATTTAAAATACTTTAAGTTCCTTTTCATCTCTAAATAGAATCTATAATTTTAATAATATTGGACCAATTTTTGATCTGCAAGAATAAAATGACAACTCATTCTTTCCTTGAAGCTTTTGATGCTGAAATGGAAAATAGGCTCAGTGAAGAAGAGCAAATAGCAGAGCTCCTATGAAAGGTGAAAAGTGAATTTTTTAAAAAAGATTTTTATTGGAGTATAGTTGATTTACAGTGTTGCATTAGTTTCAGGTATACATGAATTTTCTTTTTAAAATTCATCTCAGAACTGCGAGTTTCCCTAAGTTTATTATAGTGAGGGCTCTTGTTTTTAAAGGAAGTGAATGTGAGTTAATTTGCATACTAGCTGCTTTGAAGTATAATCTTGCTTGCTAAGTTGTTATGGATTTCAAATACATGCATTTACAGGAGTTTTAGTAATGATGCTGCCATGTGTAGTGTCTATGCAGTTGCCTTGTATAGTACAAGTTTGTGCCAGAAATCTCTGGTGGGTTTAGAATCGTTTGACCCAGTTCCCACTCTGGTCAGAGAGCGTGACCAGTTCTTGTATGCTTTTGACTTAAATGCAAGAGAGTGTGACATCCACATCTGATTGTCAATCTTCTAATGTAAGAAGCAGCACAAACTATCGTTAGGAAAGTCAAACTTCGACTAACAAGAAGGACTGAATCTTGCTAGGCCCACGTGATTTCTGGAGAGCAGAGAGTTAACATTTTCGTTTAGAAAAAAATGTTTGCATTTCCATACATGTTCAGACAGAGGACACTGAGCCTTGTTGCAGCTTTTTCTTATCTAAATGTTGGCACGTAGATAAGAACTAAGATTGATGAAGCATATTTTATGTGTAGGTACAGGTAGTGAGAGAGGTGGAACTCACTGCCTGCAGATGTCAGCGTGAGAAGCGTGATGGGTGGTGGTTGGGAACTTGGCCTCTGAAGGGAGCCTCCCTGGGTGCAGATCTCAGCTCCACGACTCACTAGTCCTGGGTCCTTTGGCAATTATTTTATCTCACTTACCTCCTTTTCTTCATCTTTAAGATGAGGGTAATAATAATACCTACCTCATAAGGTTGTTGGAAAGATTACATATGTTCATACACAAAAAGTGCCTCAGTGCCTGACATACAGTCCTGAAGAAGAGTTTGTTATGATTTATTGTTATGGTTATGATGTTATAATCATTGTTGCTAAAGTCACCCTGGACCTTGCTGGTCTCCCCCAGGAGCCTTGTCATGTAGCTTCATCCTGAGAGTCCCTACCACTCCATCTGATGTCCTGAGCATACCCTGAATAGGCCCTGAATTCTCTCTCTTTGGAGCCTCTTCATTGGCCCTTACTATAATTTCCAGACCATACATTTCAAAGTGGTGGTCCGAAATATTGGACCCATAAAATACTTTAAAACTATAAGCCAATGTGTTAAAATTGGGTGGTTTCAAACACAACTCGAGATATCCAAGTTTTCTTGGGAAGTCAGAATATCTGGCAGTATTGAGCCCACGTTCCTGTGTGGCAGGAGTTGGTTGAGCTGAGTAGCAGCTCTCCCCTTAGACGGAAGCTTGCCCTCCTCATCACTGGAGTCTCTACCACTTCCTGTTGTTTTGACACCTTCATCACGTCAGCCATTTGTATGATTTGCTTGCCCCATGTGATATTTAGTTGCTGCCAGCAGTTTAGCAGTGGTTCTCAACTCTTGTACTGTGCACTCAAGTTCCATTAGTCCTTCACTAGCCATAGGTTGCTGAATTTTGATCAGTGTATAAAACGTACATTTGTTAAAATCAAGTATACATCATAGTGTTTTGGTTTTGCCTGTAAAAAGGAACACTGAGCTGTGCAGATGGGTCTGTGCTGTCAGAGCGGGATACAACTTGCTGAAAATAAGAGTTAAAAAAGTTAGCCTGTGTTTAACCTCAGGCCAAGGAAAAAGTGATTAAATCCCAAGCCAAGGAAAATTGGGATATGGGAGAGCTTTGCCTTCTGAGTGTTTAAGAGAGGGCAGTCGGGGTATGTCACAGTGCTGAGGGGTCAGCAAGGATAAAGAGGGACACCTGTGATGCCTTCCCGCGGGCTTTCTCACCTTTGGCACTGGTGACGTTTTGGGCCTGATAATTCTGTGCTGTGCAGGCTGTCCTGTGTATTATTGGATGTTGAGCTGCATTTCTGGCGTCTACCCAGTAGATGCTGGAAACGCTGTCCTTTTTCCCCGAGTAGTGACAACCAGCTGTCCCCTGGGGGGCAGAATTGTCCCTGGTTGAGAACCACTGCTTTAAAGTTAAGGAAGACATTATTATAATACGGTAGTTGTGCTCTAGTTACCATTGACCTCCTTAGTGCTGCTTTTAGTCTTTGACTCTTTTCCAGTATCTGCTTTAAAAACCCACTTTTCTAAACCATGCAGTAGTTATTTCACAGGCATTTTAATGCAGTAGCTAACAAAGTAGATATCCTTTCTCTCTCCCTCTCTATAGTCAAGCCCAACTACCAGTATCTTTAGGAGGAGGCCACCTGACAGGCTTCTCCGTGTGCTGGGGACCTGGGCTCTCACTCTTACTCCACTGCTCTTTAACGCTGTGAGCCTGGGCACGTCAGCACCCTCTCTTCGGCTTGTCCAGAAAACGAGGTGGTTGCGTCTGATAGTGATCAAGCTGCCTTCTGGGTAAAATTCAGGCCATGAGTCAGAAAGTAGTGTAAGATTTCTGAAACCTTAACAGCTTATATATATATTGTTAAATACATTATTTTAGCTACTCCCTAGTCTGAGGTCAGACATTTAATAGTCAAGATCATTTAATTAGAATATTCTACATTTTTCACCGTATTGAAATGAATGATTTCAGGAAGGTGTCATGTAGTAGCAGATTAAGTTAGGAACACCTAGAGGTGCTTTAGATGACTGTGTTAGTTTTCTATGGTTGTATAACAAATTACCACAAACGTAGTGGCTTCAAACAGCAGGTATTTACTATTCCACAGTTCTCTAGACCAGCAGTCTGGGCCCACTGTGGCTGGGTTCTCTCTCTGCCCAGGGTTTCACGTGGCTGTAGTTGAGATGTCAGCTAGGGTTGTGATCTCATTTGAGGCTCGGGACCCTCTGCTAAGCTCACATGGGCGTTGTGGGATTTCTTCCTTTGTGGCTGTATTGATACCTTATTATCAAGAAGATGATTTATGGCATATGTTATGATTTTTAGGGTCAAAAAAGACCTAAACTCACCAACATTTTACTCCATAACGTTAAGAAACTCGCAAGATTTTGTCACTGGAAAGTACATCTTAGGGTTTTTATAACATGGTGGTATCCGTTGTTAGAATCCTGGGATTTTTTAATCAAGCACCTAACAACTTTCTAGGAGCTAAATTTTATGCTTGCAGCTGTCAAAAGCCACATCTGTGTCCAGAGTCTTCATCTTTCTCCCCCTAAATAATAATTCACAAGCTCATTAAGTTTCTTGGATTCTCATGTCATTCTTTAGTGTTCTCATGGATGAGAGAAGTTTGGAGAAGCAGTGTCTAGATTTAGAGAATGGAGCTCTTTTGCATTATCAAGTGTATTGCTATAGTTTAAAGACATATGAGAACTTGCCTTTTTTCTCAAGTGGATCTATCTATTTTTCTTCAAAATGGTTCTGTAGGAGTAACATGACTGGGATAATTTAATCATTGATAGAAAAACTGGAACTCCTGGTTAGGAATTTTAAGGTGATATTAACAGACACCAAGTTTGTATATTAAGGATAGAAGAATTTTTAGATTCATAGATTTGAGCTATCCTTAACCTCTTCTCCCCACCTCCAGGTGACTTATGCTATACTCATAAACTTTGACTTAACGCTGATATAATTTGTATATGCCAGAAGCTATGGATACAGAGTGGAGGCAGAGTCACAGCCACCTTTTAGGAGCTTAACAGTTTCGAGGTAGGAAATCAAGAGTCTGCATTATTTAAAACAGGTTAGAGGTTGTAGAATCAAAGGTAGTGAAGTGGGGAAGTATAGCGGATGCACAGATTATTACAATTTTGCTGTATTGTAGGAGCCTCATTATATAATTCGACTCTAATATAATTTTTTTTAAGTTCCGAATGTATTGCATGTTGAGGGTACCAGAAGCAAGCGAGACCATATACCACTGGAAATTCATATTCTGGCTAAGCAATAAAAATTATGGGCAGAGATATCATTCTGATACATGATGTATCCTGCCAACCTGTTTATCAAAACACTTCATGTGCTTTCACTAGACAGTTTATTTGTCATACAAATTTCATTAAAACTGTTGCCTAGTCTCTCATAAGTGGGTTTTCTTTTCTTTCTTTCTTTCTTTTTTTTTTTTGGCCATGCTGTGTGGCATGTGGGATCTTCATTCTCCCACCAGGGATGGAACTGTGCCCCTTGCACCCTGCAGTGGAAGCACGGAGTCTTAACCACTGGACCACCAGGGAAGTTCCTCTCATAAGTGGGTTTTCTTTGTGAGCATATAAATACTATAGACACAACAGGAGCAGTCTGACATGTCCTTGTAGTTTAAGGGCTCAGCTAAACTGAAATCAAAGTACTAATATCAGCGATTCAGTCTCCAGTGGGATTTTGGGACAAATAATTGAGATTAAACTATTCCAGCTTTTCTTTTGGTGGTTAAATATATATAACATAAAATTTGCTATTTTAACCATTTTTAAGTCTAAAATTCAGTAGTATTAATTACATTCATGGTGTTGTACAACCATCACCACTATCTATTTGAAAAACTTTTTCATCATCCCAAACATAAACTCTGTAACCGTTAAGCAATAATTCCCCATTCCACCCACACCCCAACCCCTAGTAATCCCTAATCTCCTTTCTTTCTCTATGAATTTGCTTATTCTAGATATTTCATGTAAGTGGATTATAAAATATTTTTCCTTTTGTGTCTGGCTTATTTCACTTAGAACAGCGTTTTCAAGGTGTATCCACGTTGTAGTTTGCATCAGAACTTCATTCCTTTTTATGGCTGAATAATATCCCATTGTAAGTATATACCACGTTTTGTTTATCCAGTCATCTGTTGATGGACATTTGGGTTGCTTCCATCTTTTGGCTGTTATGAATAATGCTGTAGTGTTTTAGTCCATTTAGGCTATGTAACAAAATGCCATGGACTGGGTGGCTTATAAACAGCAGAGATTTATTGCTCACAGTTCTGAAGGCTGGAAATCCAAGATCGGGGTGCCAGTATGGTCAGGTGAGGGCCCTCTTCTGGGTTGCAGACTTCTCGTTGTAGCTTCATCTGGTGGAGGGAGCTAGGCAGCTTTGTGGAATCTCTTATATAAGGGCACTAATCTCATTCATGAGGGCTCCACTCTCATGACCTAAGCACCTTCCAAAGGCCCCACCTTCTAAAAACCATCGCATTTGGCATTAGGATTCCACCACGTGTATATTGAGGGGACATGAGCATTTAGACTGTGGCACACAGTGAACATTGATGTACAAGTATTTGTTTGAGACTCTGCTTTCCATTCATTTGAGTATATACCTAGGAGTGGAATCGCTGCGTCATACAGTAATTCTCTGTTTAGCTTTTTGAGGAAGCATGAAACTTCCTTTAAAATGTCTCCACCAGTTTACATTCCCACCAGCACCGTATGAAGGTTCTGATTCCTCTCAACACTTGTTAGTTTCTGTTTTACATTAGAGCCATCCTAGGTGTGAAGTGGTAGAAAACACTTGAATGTTTAAAAGTAAATTTAAGATAATTTGTTTGTGAAAGCTTTAAACTTTGTTTTAAAATGCCCAGAGTCCAACAATTTAAGAAAATTGCTGCATTTAAAAATATTTCACAATAAAAATTATTGTTAGACCCTATAATTCTTTTTTTATGTTAACATTGGTCATTATTATCCTGGTTGTCATGGTCTTTAAAGTGTGTGTAGCTCACCTAAAAAAGAAAATAAAAGTGAACTAATGGAATGGAAACAGTTTTTGGGGGGTGGGGAGGAACTTGTTGTAAATTAGTGCTGTCCTATACTCCAACCATGGGAAGGTAATGGGATTCTCCAAATAGGTTATACACATCTGCCTATACCAGTGGTTCTCAAAGTGTGCTTAATGGATCAAGAGCATCACATCAGCATCCTCTGGGAGTTGAATTTAAATGCAGATTCTCAGGCACTCCCTATGTCAGAAGTCTGAAGAGAGGGCCCAGAGTCTGTGTTTTAACACAGATAACCCAGATGATTATGATGCATGCCAAGGTTTATACCATTCTCTCCATTCAGAGTACTTCCCTTGCCCTTTATAGCATGGATGGTAAGAGTCTATACATCCTGACCCCGCTGCAGTATTCCCCCTTCGAGGAAGGGTTCCCTCCCCAGCCGCAGCTACCTCTTGCTCTGGGCTCCCTGAGCGCTGTACTGTAGAGTGCTGGTAGTTTGTTGGGTATCCCCTACAGTGTGAAAAGCCCTTTAGTACAGGGGTTTGCATCTCTTTCACTTATGTATCTCTCATAATGCTTAACAAATTACAGACGTTCTTTAAAGGTTTGTTAATTTGAATTGTGTGCCCAGTGGGTGGGCACAGGGTACATGAGTGATTACAGGGAAGGAACGAGGTTGCCAGTTAACCTGTGGGGTCATGGAAACCATGGTAAATTACCATGGAAGCCATGGTAATTTAAAACCGTGTGTTTAAATTAAAAAAATTTTTTTTTCCTGGGGATTTTATTATACTTTCTTGTTGCTTAGCTTCTTGTCCACTTCATTGCTTTTTGCCTTATTTTAACTGTGGTATGCTACAGAGAATTCAGAAATATCAGGAGGAACTTGCTTTAAAATACCAACATTGTCTGAAATGCACTTTGAAGATAGTTGTGTGTGGGGCTGATTCTGTGATAATTCTCTTGACATTTTCATCTTTAGGGTATAGCAAAGTGTCTTTCAAGGAAGGAGTCCTTTGTATTAATACTATTTCACTATTCACTAGTTCGATATATGGTTTGGATTAAATTTAAAAAAAGGACACTTTTACCCTGCAAAATTTAAATACACAACTAGTTGAAGATGTCATTTAAAGTCTTGGCACACTTTCTCTCAATAAACAAGTAATGGGATCCATGTTTTCCAGTGTGGGGGATAAAAATAAAAACTGGGTGAGTAGTTGCTACAGTTGCAATCTCATTACAGTTGCAGTGGAGTTTTTTTTTTTATTAAGACAAACCTCTTTTCAACCACAGAGATACTTTTAGGCTTCAGAGGGCCTCATAACTGAGGTTGCCTTGGAGTTGAGTATCTTGCCTTTAACAGACTTCTGGGGCTCTATTTGTTTCCCACAATTTTATGCGTGTTTGTCTCAAATGAACCATAAAACTACTTCAGTGCCAACATGTGGTCTTAATAACAAATAAGCATGGGCAAATGAATGTTGAATTAGAATGTGAAGTTATATATATATATATATATATACACCATGACTTTAACTTCTAAGTCAATTTATAGCCCGGCACTCAGTCAATGTTAAATAATCTGTCAGTTACTATAAGGTAATTTTCATTCTATGCGTCAGTTATTTAGGGTGTCTGTCGATGATTGAAAATCACACATTTGTTGATAAACAGTTTTCTACAAGTTTTTCATAGTAAGTTTCTAGTCAGGTTTTATGATTAAGTGGGAACAAATTCCGCCCCACCAGCTCTTTTTTACCTTCTTGGTTTTTTAATTATTATAGTTTATATTATAAAAATGTCCATTTCACAATTATTTTAGTATTATAAAACTCACTTTTTTACAAAGTTCCTACTGAAAATGAGATCTTGAAGTAGGAATTAGTCTAGCTGTTGCTTGGGGCCGTAGGATTAGGAATAAGTGGAGATTGCTTCTCCTCTCTGGGCTGGACGGAATGAGGCAGTTGTCTGTGTCAGTGTGTCTTTTCCCTCAGATGGGTTGTGGGGTGAGGATGACAGGGAGTGGAAGGGATGTTGAGAGAGAGTTAATAGAGGCCACATAGAATTGTCTTGCCTTTTACAACTTTTGCCTACTCTAAAACAGTATTTTCTAATCAGCTGTATGACAATAAAAAGGATAGTCTAGCCTAAAAATAAAGGAATAATGCGTTATATGTGAAAGATGTTTTCAGTTGTTAAAGTTCATTTATTAACCCAATTTTTTTCCTTTCGTTTTATATTCTGTGTCTTAGCTTTTTTTTTTTTAACTTCTTGGACTCATATTTTGTTTTTGCATCATGATTTATCTTCTTCAAAGTACTTATTCCTTTTAGATTAGTTTTACTGAGATATATTATCTACAAGAGATCCATTTTAAACATACAGTTCAATAGGTTTTGACATATTCATATAACCTTATAACCCCATCATCCCAAGTAAGATAGAGATGAAAAACAGAAACTTTGTATGTAAAGGGCCACATAGTGAAATGTTTCAGACTTTGTGGGCCATAATATTTCATTTTCAACTACTCAGTTCTCCCCTAATAGTTTAGAAACAGTCATAGGGGCTTCCCTGGTGGCGCAGTGGTTGAGAGTCTGCCTGCCAATGCAGGGGACACGGGTTCGTGCCCCGGTCTGGGAAGATCCCACATGCCGCGGAACAGCTGGGCCCGTGAGCTGTAGCCACTGAGCCTGCGCGTCCGGAGCCTGTGCTCTGCAATGGGAGAGGCCACAGCGGTGAGAGGCCCGCGTACCGCAAAAAAAAAAAAAAAACAGTCATAGACAACACATAAATAAGTGGGCATGGCTGTGTTCCAGGAAAACTTGATTCACCAAAACAGGCAGCCAGCTTGCAGGCCATAGTTTGCCAATGCCCTGTACGTAACATTCTCATCACCCCCAGAAATTCTTCATGGTCAAATCTCCATCCTCAGCCCCAGTCAAGTACTAATCTGCCTAGCACTTTAGATCTAGTTTGTGTGTTTTAAAGAATTTATAATAAATGAATGTGTACTGTTTAGGGTCTGGCTGCTTTTACTCAGCTTAATGTTTTTGAAATCCAACCATCTTGTTGCACGTATCAGTAGTTCATTCCTTTTTGTTGTTGAGTGGTATTCAACTGAATAAATAGACCACAGTTTGTCTGTCTACTCTCCTTAGAAAGATGTTTGAGTTGTCAGTTTTGGGCTGTTATAAACAAAGCAACTGTGATCATTCTTATGCGAGTCTTTGTGTGAATGTTTGTTTTAACTTCTTTTGGGCACACACCTAGATAGATGGGCCATGTGGTATGTATTTAACTTTTTGAGATACTGCCAAACCCTTTGGTAAAGTAATTGTACCATAATACATGTCTACCAGCTATTGTGTGTAGAGTTCTAGTTGCTCCATGTCCTTGCCAACACCTGGTATTGTTAGTCTTCTTACTTTTTTACTTTTCCGTTCCAATATGCTTTTTTCTTTTTTGGTCTTGCTATACTGGCTTGACCTCCAATAAAATGTTAAGTAGATGTGCAAGAGTGGACATCCTTGCCATTTTTCCCAGCCTCATGGGGAAGGCATGCAGTCTTTTGTCATTAAGTATGGTGTCAGCTATATGCTTCTTATAGATGTTCTTTATGGATTAGAAAAGTTTCCTACTATTCCTGGTTTGTCTATAATAATAGGTGTCTCATTTTTTCAAATACTTTCCCTGCTTCTATTGAAATTGTCATATGGTTTTCTTCTTCTGTTAAAATCAAATTTTATTGATTTTAGAATGATGAATGAACCTTGTATTCCTAGGATAAACCTCACTCATGGTGTATTATCATTTCTGTATATTTCTGCATTCAACCTACTAATATTTTGTTAAGAATTTTTACATCTGTGTTCATGAGGAATACTGATCTGTAGATTTCTCTTGGAATATCTTTATTTGGATTCAGTATCAGGGTAATGCAGGCCTCATAAAATATGTTAGAAAATAGTCTCTTTTTTTTTTCTGAAAGGGTTTGTGTAAGATTGGTATTAATTCTTCCTTATTGTTCAGGAATAAGGAAGAATTGTAATTCTCTAGAATTAGAGATCAGAATTAGAATTCTCTAATTCTAATTCTAATTCTCCTTAGAGTTCCCTAGTAAAACCATCTGGGCCTAGGTTTTCTTTGTGAGAAGGCTTTTGATAAATTCAATATATTTTACAAATATAGGACTGTCATGGTGTTCTCTTTAGCTGTGTCAGTTTTATAAAGTTGTACTTTCCAAACAATTTTTCCATTTCATCCAAGTTGTTCGTCTGTCTTATCCTTTTAATGTGATGATCCCTCTTTCATCTCCAGTATTGATAATTTGTGTCTTTTCTTGGTCAGTATAGCTAGAGGTTTGTGAATTTATTGATCTGTTCAAAGAAACAATTTTTAAATAATTGATTTTGTGTATTTTTGGTCTGTTTTCTATTTCACTGATTTCTGCTTTTATCTTTGTCATTTCCTTTTTCCTGTTATCTTGGGTTTACTTTGCTATTCTCTTTCCAGCTTCTTATGTTGGAAGCTTAGATGACTGGTTTGTAGATCTTTTATTCCCCTCATATAAGCATTTAAATTTATAAATTTCCCCCAAGCACCAAATTAGCCATATCTCCCAAACTCTGATATGTTGTGTTTTCATTTTCATTCCTTTCGTAATATTTTCTGAAGTGCCCTTTCGCTTAGGATATAAAAAGCCACAAGGAGAAAAAAGCCAGATAACATATAAAATCATAGTTCTTTTTCTTGAGCCCATTAGAGCTGAGATTGCAAGGCAGCCAGGCAAACTGAATTACATGGGGTCACAAGAAGAGACTGAATGGACACACAGACTGTTTGACCTTTTGTAGACAAGGAAGAGGTGACAGCCAAAAGAGTGGGTAAGAAGGACATCGCTGAAATCTTAACACATTCTTAAAGGCTCAGTGTTGTCTATCATGAGAGTTTAGGATTCTTGGAAGACTCAGGTACCAGGAGAATCTGCCCCCGTTCATGAGCTCTTTCCGTGTTACTCCACCAGGTACTTATAAGAAGGATTTGGAGGCAGGGCAGGAGACCCGAGAGGGTCCCCTCTCAGAGTTTAAGGGTGGAACGGAAGTGCCCAGAAAAGCCCATCTGTGCTCTGGGCCCTGCATGAGTACAAGGTGTTGATCAGATGTCACTGGCACAAAACTGACCCACATCTCAGAACCTTCACTGGGGTGCAACAGAAGTCACCTGCGAGGGGAGGAGCAGGTAACCCTCCCCCTCCCCCGCATTCTCAGTACCAGGCAAAGGTTGGCTGTTGCTAGTGGAGGAAGATGGAAATCCGACCTCAGTCTTGTGATTGTGCTCAGAAAGTGCCATCTGCCATGAGGAGGGGCCACAAAATAAAACTGAAGTATTGCATTTCTTGAACTTGTTACTAGGAAAATGACCGATTCTGTGTGGGGTGACTGTGGACTTCTGGCTGACTGTGATTCGGGGCCTTGTTACAGTTCATTTTTACCTGGCACACTTACTCAGCTTGAGATTACTGCCCAGGGTTCATGTCGCCGTGTTAGTGTTTCCTCTGAGAATTACCTGGTGACAGACATCCTTTGTTAATTTTATGTTTGAGATGTATTATTGTTGTATGTTCTTAGAGGTACATATTTAGGATATCAATATTTTATCATGTATTGATACATTATAGATATATGCCTAGTTGTATCAGTTGGTTTTTACTTTTCTATAAGACTTATGTTCCATGTGGAAGTTTTACATTTTTATGTAGACAGATGTATCATTTCCTCCTCCATCTTTGTTTTTTTCTTTGCTTTTATGAAAAGGCCTGTACTGATTTTTCTTCCTTGAGGTGTAATTTGCATATTTTGAACTCTACAGATCTTAAGTGTACAGCTTGATGTGTTGCATTTATGTACATATCCCCATAATCACCACCCAGATCAAGATACAGAACTTTTTCATCCCCCCAGAGGCTCTCTGGGGACCCTTCCCATTTCATGTTCACACCCCCATCCTCGGGAGTTAACCACTGGTTTGACTTCCATCATAGATGCTTTAATCTGTTCTTGGCTTTCAAATAATAGAATCACACGCTATATGTTCTTTTTGTTACAGCCTTCTTTCATTCTGAGATTCAGCCGTGTTATATATGTAGTGGTCTTCTTTAAAATTGTTTTATAGATTCTATTGTATGAATATGGCACAATTTGTATTTCGGTTCTCCTGTTGGTAGATGTTTGGGTTGTTGGTAGTTTTCGGCTCTTATGGATAAAGTTGTTATGAACACTCTTGTACATGATTTTTTGTGAGTTTAGGTACTCATTCTTTCTCTTTTTTTTTGGCCACACCATGTGGCATGTGGGATCTTAGTTCCGTGACCAGGGATCGAACCTGTGCCCCCTGAAGTGGAGGCATGGAGTCTTAACCACTGGACCACCAGGGAAGTCCCTAGGTACTCATTCTTGAGTGTATACATAGGGGTAGAAATGCTGTGTCATAGGGTAAGATGGATACAGTTATCCCTTGGTATCTGTGGGCTTTGGTTCCAGGACGCGCCCCCCCCCCCGAGGATACCAAAATCTGTGGATGCTCTAGTGTCTTATGTAAAATGGTGCAGTATTTGCATATAACGTAGCACATCCTCCCATATATTTTATTTACTTATTTTTTATTGAGGTATAGTTGATGTACAATATTATGTAAGTTTCAGGTATATCTCTCATATACTTTAAATCATCTCTAGATTATTTATAATACCTAATACCATGTAAATGCTATGTAAATAGTTGCCAGCAAATTTAAGGTTGAGTTCAGAACTTTCTGGAACGTTTCCCCCCCCAAACAGTTTTGATCCTTGGGTGATTGAATCCACACATACAGAGGGCTGACTGTATTTAATTTAATAGGTACTGCCAAACTCTCATCCAAAGTGATTGAACAAATTGGCACGCCCCGCAAAAAAAGAATGTACTCATTGGTTTTCTCTTATTGAAGGGATCCTTTTTGTTTTAAATATTTTTAGCAAAAATTCTGTTTTAGTTCGTCTTCCAACTATAACACCCATTGTGAGAAATATTATTTTGTATAATTGAGTGACTTAACACAGCTCTATGCAGTATGACAGGAGGTCAAGCCATAGTCCCCCTGACATATCCCAGTATTCCCAAAATAATGTTGTTTAGGAAAAGCAGTTATTCTTTTTCCAGGCCAGTACATTCCTTTAACAACTTCATTTCAGCTTTTGTAAATTCTTTTTTTTTTTTCATTTGTTAGTTCACTTTATTATTCATTCAACAAATATTTATTGAGTAGTATGTGCCAAACACTCTTCCAAATGCTTGGGATACACATTATTTACACAATAGACAAAATTAAATTTCTTCACCCGCTGTGCCTAGTTGGCAGCATGCCTCAGTACAGTGGGGTGAAATATTCTGCTAAGTGGTGTTCCTGCTATCAGTTTTGCACAATATAACCCAATGTCCACAGAACAGAAAAAGGGAGTTTTAAAAGTCAAATTTAAAAAATATTAGGCCTTTGCCACCTTCATGTAAGTTCTTTAGATGGTGTAGAGGATGTAAAATTTTGTTGTGGTTTTATTTAACTGTCCTTGAATAAAGGGATTTTTTGTGTATCTTACTTATTAGTTCATTATATTTAAATGAAAAACCAAAAAAAAAAAAAGGTTTACCTTTTCTTTAAGGATATGGGAGAGTAGTGGTTTATTGTCTCTAAGGTCTTCTTTTACATGGAAGTCTGGAAATCACATCCTTAATATATTTGAGACCTGCAAACCTATTTGAGTCTCCTACTGACTCCCCGTAAAGAAAGCCATTCCTATGCTCACATCACTTGTGCTTAGCTTGATGAGTGAAATGGTGTGATTGGAGAGAATTGTTTAGCAAATGACATTGCCACAGGGAAAGGGCTTTGGTGGTTATCATTTGTGGAACAGTTGAAGTGCTTAGAATGTCTTCCAAATCCAGTATCGTAAAGAGCATAGGATTCCCCAAAGATGGGACCACTCTCTCTGTTAGTGACTTAGGTGGTTTTTCACACTGGCTTAGACTCTGTAAATAGTTTAGCCCTGCCGGAGGGATCAACCTCGTCTCCCAGTTTGCTCAGTGGCTTCTGTGTTTTTACCTCTGTATTTATGAAGACCTTCATGAAGACATAGAGACAAAGGAGAATTTCTTATTTCTCACTCTTGGGCATGCTGGCATCAGCCACCTGTCAGGTGAGGCGGCAAGAATAGCGAGAAGGAGCAGCTCTGGCACCACTCACAGTGCGTCCACGCGCACCTGGCCTGTGCCACAGATGCTGTGCCCTGGATTCCTGACCACAGATCCAAACTTTCCCTGTTCTCTTCTGTTTTTAGTTGCCTTGGTTTCTGGCAAGGAGTCCCACTACAGAGAGAAGGCTCATGTGGTCTTTTAACTTACCCACAGACCCGTAGGGCCTAACCCCGTGTAAAGTGGGACTCCACTGGGATGGCTCCAAAGGCACAAGGGGCGTGGCTCTTTAGCGGGGCTGTGGTAAGAAATGCCCACCAGGAAAGAGAGGAGCAGCTGGCTGTTCTTTCCTGCAGCTTTCCAAACCACTGCATGCATGTGGTTTCCGTCTAGCAGGCGGTGGATTTAATAAATGCAATACCTACTATGTTCCAGCCCCCACGTTAGCACATTCCACACACACGGGCTTGTTGAATCATAACATACAGGTATTTCTATGAGCATCTATTGAGGTTGAAGAGATTTCATAATAAAACAAAATGAGATAAACCCCACAGGCAAGCCAGTCACTTGAGAATACTGTTCCAATCTTCCTTTCACCTAGGAATTTGATAGTATCTTGAAGGCAGAATGGTTTGAATGCTCAGAGATCTGTACACGACTGTTTTCTTTCCTCGGCTTTGGCTCTCTGGTTCTCATACCTTAGTGTGCATGTGGCATTCTACAAGGTTGGTTATGTAAAAGCAGGTCTCCTAAACTTACAGGAAATTTTGGGCTGTCTTGTTTCCTTCCTTCCTTCCTTTGCCATGTGTACCACTACTCAGCTTAATAGTTGGCTTTCTTCCTGCACCTCCCTCTCATTTGGATTTCGCTCTCTTTATGCTCGAGGGTGGTCTTAACCCCCTGCCTTGCCTTTAGTCTCCTTTGATGTTTCCACAATTCCAGTATGAGCATTTCTGTCAGAACACTTATACAGTTCTAGTTTGTGAGAGACTGAGGCATATATTCAACAAAAAAGAAAACTAGAATAAAAGAAAGTAATTCTAAGCAAAGGTGAGGTGATGAACCCTACCCTGTTTGTATATCAAGAGTCAAGTCCAGCTTCACGAGGTATCACAGATCGATGGATGGATGGGTGGATGGTTAGTTCATTGATTCATTTGCAGTACACTCAGTCTTTCATATGCACAAGGCGCTGTGCTGGACAATATTCATTAACAAGGCGAGTATTGCCCCCGCTCTTTGCTCTTGCTTTGCTTACGGTCAAGTAGGTGAAACAGACACTAATTTGAATATAATGAGTGTTTCAGAGGAGAAGCGCGCATACTGTGGAAGTGTCCCGGTTGGGGCACCTGATCTAATCTGGGATCAGTTACTGGTATTTTCCTGGAGGTGGTGCTTTTGGGTCTGAGGTCCAAGGTATGAATAGTAATTGGATGAAAAGGCGTTCGGCGAAGACTGAACAGTCTAAACAGGGGGGATCACGTATGAAGGTTCTCAGTGGGTGAGGCCAGTGTGGCTTAGGGCGCGGAGCAGGGTGAGGTTGCTTAAAATGAGCCAGTTCATGCAGAGCCTTGAAGGCCATGGAATGACCTTTTATTTTATCCTAAAAATAATAGATCTTTGAAAGTTTTATGTAGAAGGTGACCACTTTTGTTTTTTTTGTTGATCTGCTGTTCTAATGCTGCCTCTGGTTCCTCTCAGAAATTGCTTGTGGTGCGGGAATGAGAAAGAGGTAGGAGGGAGATGAGTCAGGCTGTTGCATTTGTTCGGGTGAAAGGTAATGTTAGCTTGGATTAGGGGTGCAATGGAGAGAAATAGGTTGAAGAGATATCCAGGAGAGCAGATTGACATATCAGGATTGGCTAATAGCTTGTGAAGACAAAGGAGGTGCCAAGAATGACTGCCAGGTGTCTGGCACGATCATCTGGTTGTATAGTGTCCGTGTTGACCGAGGTAGTGACCCCAGGAGAAGGATGGGCTTGGAGGTTGGGACGTTAAACTATGAGATAGATTGTGGACATACTGACTTTGAGTTGCCTGTGAGATGGTCAAGTGGAGATGCTGAGTGGGCAGTTGGACGTATGGATCAGGAGTTAGAGAAGCTGTCTGGGCTAGAGAGAGACATTTCTGATGGATTTTTAAAGAAAACATCTGTTTGGGTTGGCCAGCAGCTTTGCGAGCCCTGTAATTGTTAATGGAATGTCCAATATTGCAAAAATTTGCAGACGCCACAGATTATGGTAATAAAACCTTTTCTCCTTTTTAATTTTTTTTTAGTAAGATATCTTGCATGACAGTAGTAGTGAGGGAAAGTGGAAAGATAAAAACCTTAAAATAAGGTCACCTGTAGAGCCGTCTGTAAGGAAGCTACCATTAATTGCTATCTCCTGCCAGCCAAACATGATGCCCAGCTCTTTATAGCTCTCGTCCTTCCAGGAAGTGCCTCTCTTTTGTGGATTAAATACTGAGGCTTAGGCTTATGTTGAGTAACTTCACAGGTTCATTTGGCAGATCTGGATTTTAGCAAGACTCTCTTTGGCTCCATAGTTTTTGGTCTTTCTAATAACCCTGTTGCAATCCAGAAAACAGTTGAACTAAACTAATAATCTACAATCAATTTAACTCTGGGGTACAAGGGGCAGACAAGGTAGTCAAGAGGTGATCTACTGAAACAGAGGACATTCCAGGTATCTGTGGAATCACGGGTGCTTCAAAAAATGATTTTAAAACCTTGGAACCTTGGCATTCTAAAACTTTAATGTTGTAAAGGACTTGTGAGACCTTGATGTCTAGTAGTCTTACTTTATAGACAAGGAAACAAAGACCTCAAGGTCACAGATCCTGCTAATGGGAAAGACGGACTGTAGCCCAAGCTTCAAGCTCCTGGTCCCTCGTTTCACCAGTGTCCACTACTGATCTCATCTTTGACTTCTCTGTCAGCGCTCACGTTCAGTTACCAAAGCCCCATCCACTGCTCTTCCGTAAGGCCTTTCACCCCTATTGCTGTCTCCACTTCTTACTCTTTCTAGCCTAGTTCAGTCTCCCACCCGCTTCACTTCCACACTGTTGCAGTGACCTCCTAACTGGTCTTTTCCTAAAGCACCCCTGTTCCTAAGCCCCTTTCCAGCTCACACTGATTGAATTCTCCCCAGAGCCTACTGTTTGATGTCAAAACTCTTCAGACTGTTCTTCACGGTGCCCTTCGGCTGGGCCCCAGCCTACACAGGCCCCATCTGTATACGCCTCTAGTCCTTATCCCCTACCTGCCAGCTAACCTACATGAGCTACTGCTCCTCGAGGGCTTTTCCTTATCTGTGCTTTTCTAGTTTGTTCCTCTGCCAGAAGATCCCACTCCCCACCTGCACCTTTCAAAACACTCTTCATTTTTCACAGCCCGGCCTGCATCTTCCATCAGCTGGTACAGTCGGTTGCCCCTGCCTGAGGTCTCCTCTTAACACTTAGAGTTTTGTGCCCCTGCTCATCTTCACTTCCACGTGGGGCCTTGAATCTTGTAGGAAGTCTATAAATGTTCCCCTCTGATGAATGCTGTGTCATTCTTTTTTCTTCACAGTTGCATTTTCTTAAGAGGATGTTACATTTGTTGCAGTCATTTGGATTTTAAGACTATAAATATCTTCGGGTGTCTGGTAACTTTTCCAGTATGCACAAGTGTTGACCGTGCCTTTTGTGTCTGGTTTCTGGTTTCCACATCACTTTTGACACTGTTCCCAGGTCCTGAGGGTTGGGATCCTAGGTGATAGAAGCGGGGGTCACAAGGGCTTGGTGGAATCAGTGGGCCTGATTTGAAAACTGAAATCAAATCTTTGAAAATTTATTGTTTTGAGGATTGGGTCTTTCTTTAGTTCTACTTAAGTTATTTTGTAGAGACCATTACTTCAAGTGTTGTATTATGTGTAATTTGTTGAAAAGTACTTCTAAATGTAGTATAATATGTGCGTACCTGTACAAGTTAAATCTCATTGCGCTGTAAGATGGTTAACTTATTAAATATATGACAATAATAGTTTGCATTTGAAGGACCCTGATCAGGAGTCCACATTACAGAAGTAGCTGTGGCAAGGACTTCGGATATTACCATCTAAACCTGTACTGGAGGATTTGTTAACGTAAAGAACCCTTGTTGGTTCTGTGTCTCACCACGTAAAGGAGGGTTCTGTCACCTGAAGGTAACAGTGGACATTGTTGCTCTCACCTTGGACTTATTGACAGTGGAAACTTTACCAAACTTACAAATTAGGTTGTTCAACCTTTTTTTTTTTTAAGTCACTGATTGCTAATAAGTGTCTATTTTCAAATTCCACTTAAGGTGTCTTTTCATTGTAAATATCACCTGCTAAAGAGGTTGTTGGGAAGGAGACCTATAGCCCAGACCCCTGCCTACTTCACCTTCGTTGGCCCTGCCTGTATTTAAAATAAACAAACAAATTTGGTCACATTGGCTTGGTCAGATCACAGGAATAGATAGACAAATGTTGCATAAGGTCACCACCAATAAGGCTCTCTGCCTTTCTCACACCTTCCCATAAACACACACACACACACACACACACTCTCTCTCTCTCTCTCTCTCTCTCTCTTTCAATGTAATTCTTTACACTGAAAAAACGAACTATAAAAAGATTCCACTGAATATTTTCCTTATTTTAGAAAATAAAACTAGCAAATTCTTGGATAGTTCTGCAGATTCAGCACAGCTTTTTAGCTTATACAAGTAGAAAATGGTATTTCATCCTGCCTACATTAAGTGTCTTAAAGAGTATTATACACATATATACAGGTACACTTATACACATATACAAACATATATACTAAAGACATGTAATTATTTATGTAAGAATAATAGTACTGATTTACAACCCCCAAGCAATGTATACTGCCCCCCCAGCTCCTTTCCCTTTTTCTGTGAAATTTTTTGTAAAGTTACTTGTTTGTGAATTCTTTCTTATTTTTTAGACCAAAACTGAAATGCAGTTACTAGACAAATCTTCAGTGTCATCTGTCCCACCTTCTTGTTTTTCTAGTATACAGGTAACACTTGAAAAACATGGAGGCAAAACCAGTTCTCATCTTTGTTATTAAACTAGTACCTGAAATAGGCTGGTAATCCTTCCTGTGGTCCAAAATCATCTGACTCTTCCTACCAAGGGGCACCACTGAACTGGTACTCAGAGAAGAAACTTCTTGGAAAGAGTTGATTCCACCATTTTGTGGTGTTGGAGGTCGGGGAGGGGGCCCAAAACTTTAACCTCCATCTTATTGTTTTCTCAGCTTTGGAAGTCGAGAAAGGTCAACTTTTAAGAAAGGGAGTCAGTCACCCTCTACCTATATGCTGTTGACCTTTCTAGTTGTGCTCCATTCAGCTCAGTTGCTTCAGTGATCATTTATGAAGTGCCCACAATGGACCAGGCCCTGGGATGGTCATGGGAAATGGAGCCAGTGACTTTATTCGGTAGAGTAACATATCTTTTATTTAGTTCTTAGAAGAAAAAATACCATTAGAATGGAGCCTCCTTGAGGTCAAAGACCTTGTTTTAATTATCCTTGTATCCCCGGGGTTTAGCTTAGCAATGGATGCTTAATGGGCCTTCAGTAGATGTTCACAGTGTTCATGGAGATAGAATTAAACTAAGACTCCTTGAACTTTTATATTCTGTTTTACTTAAAAGTTTTTCCATAAAAGACTTATACTTTTTAAAAGTCTCTTAGTTTTTTTTTGGTTTTAGTTCATTCTGTCCTGACCATCCTTTCCATTCATTTCTTTCTCATTTAATTTATTGATGGCAAGGCAAGTAATGGTTTAGTCATCAAGAAAGTAAACGTATTAACATGTAATAAAATCGTTTGTTGTGTCAAATTGAAAAAACATGTAATAAAGGTAATATGCCTTGGATTTATATTAATAAATGTACTGTGCTTTATTAGGAATTTGAAATAGTAAATATTCTATGAAAGTATGTTTTATTCTCTTGTAGTATTTGGTCATTCCTTGTCTCTTATGATTACATTTTAATTAGGAAGAAAAGTTTTCACAGATTCTTTTAATTATGTTGATCTTTTTTAGCATTGTGATGACGTTGCATTCTTTCAGTAATGGTATGGAAAGAGAATAAAAGTCCTATTAAGATGAAAATTCAAAGAATGACTTACTTCATAGCAAACGTTTTTCTTTATAGTTAGACTTCAACCCTTTTTCCTCTGAAGTTTTATTTAATGTGAAAACCTGTTTCTAAGAGGCGTTCCTCATGTGATTCAGTGTTAGACCTTTGTGGTTTTAAACCCGGCACATGTGGTCTAATGCATTACCTACCAATAAGTAGGAGATCAGCTGTGGCTTATATATATTCCTGAACAGCTCACATGTTTTCAGATGATTCACTGTTATCCTGTGTCCTTTAATCATGGGACTCTAAAAGGTTTGCCATATGACACACTTATGTTTCCTATTTAACAAAACTTCCATTCATCTAAAGCTGCTGAAGTCATCTACTACATTACAGAATTTTTACCTTAAAGAAAACTCGGTGTTCAAGAAATAGCTTAGGTGTCTTTATAAGAGTATGATACATTGTTTAATCAATAAAATTGTGTGTCAATGAAACACCATTATGTTTCTCCTTACAAGGTATTCTTTTATAAGTATTTGCATTTATATTTTAATCTTAATTTCCCATTTGTTGTCTAAATGGCCCCGTTTAAAATGTTTTAAGAAAATATTAACATTTTCTTACCGGATTATGAGAAAAGCATATCTTTAAGGAAAAATTACCCTATGAGCAGGTGATTTACAATATTGTTTTCTTTTGGCTAACCTTGTTAAAACCCAAAATATGTGCAGTTTTTTTAAAAGCTGCATTAGAATTAGTAATATATTATAACCTATTTTTAAGGTATATAAAGTGCCTCAAATGGTGCCTGGCACATAGTGACCACTAACGGTTTGCCGTTATTACTCTTACCTTGATTTTAAAGATGGAAATGAAGGAAATTTTTTGATTCTTACACTGAAATTCCATCTTGTCAGTGGTCATTATGATAAAATTGTTTCCTTTAAAATTCTCTGCAAAAGATTTTCTTCATATTTAATTTCTGTGTATGCCATGATTTGTTTTTCCACACTTCCTCCTTTTGGGGTTCCTCTGTAGATTTTTTTAAACATGTCTTACTTAAGAACTTCTTCCTTTTCTTAAAACTCTACATCTGTAAACCAAATAATTTATAAAGCCATTGAAATTTTATGTGTCTGAGTGGTACTAAATTTTTTTCCCCAGGAGCAAGCTGTATATTGTATGCTAGTTTAATAATGAAGAACATTGTAGTGAATTTGCTTTTAAAAAGTTCCCCTTTTTTTCCCATTTCCACACCCCTTCCTTCCAAGAGTGAATGTGTTAGACAAAATTGAGATGAGTTTCCATTAGGGTTTTTCAAGGAATTTTTCATTATAAAGGAATTGTATATTTATTACATTTTAAAATATAAGTAAGTTGAAAGAAGAAAACCACTAAAAGACAATGAGTTTTAATATTTTGTGGAAAATTGTTCCATTATTTTTTCCTTTATTTTAACATTGATTTAGATGGTGATTGTTAAGTCAGCTTCCATAATAAAGAGCTATGGCATTTATCCTTCTATTTTAGTATGTTTTTCTGAGATATGTTCATACATTTAAGAAGTATTTATTGAGGACCTGCCATATACCAGATGCTGTTCAAGGGATTTTGATTCATTAAGATACCCCACCCTTACCCCATCTTTAACTTTCCTACTTTCTCCTAATCTTCCAGTTTGCTCCTGACTTTAGGAGTTTCCAGTAAGTTGGCCTGAAAAGGATGTGGTTTGTGAGAGGAAAAGAGCCATCAAAGATGATTCCAAGGTCCATCCAGTTGGCCTATACAATTGGACTTTTATAGTTCCTTTAAGATGGGAGAAACTGTAGGTAGAGTAGGTTTGGGAGGAAGATCAGGGGTTGAGTTTGGATGCGCTCAATTTAAGATGTCTGTTAGGCATCCACATGCAAATGTTGAGTAGGCAGGTGTGAAGTAATAGAAAATATATATTTTGATCACAGTCCGTGGTTTCTGGCATGGAGATCCTAAAACCCTTACATGTTTGTAAGTAGTAAGAACACTAAGAGCATCTTTTGTTCTAATATTTGGTCTTTTTTTTTTTTTTTTTTGCGGTACGCGGGCCTCTCACTGCTGTGGCCTCTCCCGTTGCGGAGCACAGGCTCATGGGCCTAGCCGCTCCGCGGCACGTGGGATCCTCCCAGACCGGGGCACGAACTCGTGTCCCCTGCATCGGCAGGTGGACTCCCAACCACTGCGCCACCAGGGAAGCCCCATAATATTTGGTCTTTGACCCCGGTTCACAAGAGCTTCTAAATCCCTTAGAATTTCCTGGGTGATAGGAGTGTCTTTTGTTCTAATGAGGCAACTCCTGGTGGGCTCCTGGATGAGGGTGGTCACTAGAAAGACCAAGCCATGATTAAAAGCTTGAAACTTTCCACCTCACACTCCATCCTCCGGGGAGTAGAGAGGGACTGGAGGCTTAAGCTAATGACGCGTCATGACTCTATGATGTAACCTCCATAAACCCCAAAGTACGGGCTTTGGGGAGCTTCCAGGTTGAACACATGCACGTAGCATGAGGGTGGTGCACCCCAGCTCCATAGGAGCAGAAGCTCAAGACTCTGACGACCTCACTCTATGTATCTCTTCATCTGCCTGTTCATATGTCTGAACAGAAGTGTTTTTCTGAGGCCTGTGAGCTGTTCTAGCAAATGATTGAATCCGAGGCGAGGGGGTGCGGATAGGGTGGGTGTGTGTCACGGAAACCTCCAGTTTGCAGCCAAGTTGGACAGAAGGTGTAAGTAATCTGAGGACCCACCTTTTTACTTGCAGTTGGCGTCTGAAGTGGAGGGCAGTCTTGTGGGGCTGACCCCTTAACGTGTGGTTTTCTGCTTTAACTACCTGGAGTTGAATCCAATTGAATTATAGGATACTCAGCTGGTTTCACAGAGAATTGCTCGTGTGGGAATAAAACCTCACACATACGGTGTCAGAAGTGTTGTAAGTGTGGTAGATATTTCTGTGACTTTGTTCTATTTCTGACACTTTATTTTTTGCAACAGTTTTAGATGTAGAGAATTATCGCCAAGATACTATAGAGTTACCATATACCCTGTATAGCTTCCCGTTATTAATATCTTACATCAGTATGGTACATTGGTTGTGATGAATGAACTAATAGTGGTACATTGTTGTTAACTAACGTCTATCCTTGATTCAAGTTTCCTTAGTTTCTACCTAATTCCAGGATATCACATTACATTTAGTTTTCATGTCTCTGTAGGCTCTTCTAGGTTGTGTCCGTCTCTAAGACTGTTTTTGATGATCTTGACAGTTTTGAGGAGTTCTGGTCAACTCCTCTGGTCGTAGAATGCCTGTCTATTGGGATTTGTCTCATGCTTAGACTGATGTTAGGGTACATACTACCTACTTGACTTATCACTGTTAATGTTGACGTTGACCACCTGGCTGAGGTAGTGCTTGTCTACATATAGGGTTTCTCCACTGGGAAGTTACTCTTTCCTTTTCCCACACTGTCCTCCTTAGAAGGAAGTCACTGTGTGCAGCCCACACTTAAGGAGTAGGGACTTATGCTCCACCTTCTTGAGGGCAGGGCATCTACATGAATTATTTGGAATTCTTCTGTACAGGTTTGTCTCTTCTCCCTAATTTAATCATTTATTCAATCATTTATTAGTATGATTCCTGGATGTTTATTTTATATTTTGGATTCTGATCCAATACTACTATATTTATTTTACTGTTTGAATTGTTCTAGTTTGAACTATTGGGTACTCTTTCCCTTGGCTCCTTTGTCCCTCTGACATACCCTGTTCAATGTGAGTGTTGGGGCTTTGTTTTTTTGGTTTTGAGTATTTTCTTAATTTCTGGCCTTACAAGATGCTCATCATCCTGTAAATTTCCTGTCCTAGCAGTAGAATCCTGCCCTGGTTTTCCCTCCACTGCCAGCCTTTTTTTTTTTTTTTCTCTTTCTCTGTTTTCTCTAAAACATTTTTTGAATGCTTGAAATGTGTTCACTGTTTGTGGTAGGCAGTAGGGCTCCAAGGTGACACAGGATAAATTCCATACTACTTTTCCTGACATCTCAGACATCCTGTCCTGGTATATCTTTGTAATTTTTACCTTTTCTTTTTAAATTTTATAACGTTTTCTTCATGTATTCAAAACATATGTGTTTTACACTTTATAAAAGATGGCTTACATGATACATATTTTTCTATGTTTTGTTTTTCTTTCTTTTAAAAAATAGCTAAAGAAGACCCTTCATGTCAGCCATTAGAGTTCTGATTCATTCTTTTAAATGGCTGCTTACTGTTTTCTGGTAGGGGATTATTTTCATGAATCCACCTCGTTCCCTGTTAAATGGCATTCACGTAGTTTGCTTCTAGACATTAGTCACTATGAACAGTGTTGCAGTAAACATCCCTGAACAGAAATGCTTTATTTCTGTGGGATGAATTTTTCGGAGTGGATTTGCTCTATCTAAAGTTATGTTTTTAAATAGTTGTTTCTGTATTACAATATTCTTTTAAAACTAGCAATTCACACATCCACAAGGAATGTCTGAGAGGACCCTTTCCCTTGCATTCCTGTCTGCAGCAGGAACAGATCTTATCAATTTTGCAGATCTGGTTTATGTTCAGTGATACCTCCTTCGTAGTTCAGTTTGCATTTCTCTGAGTTTGTCGTCTTGTTTATTTGTTGGCTGAACTAACCACTGGGAATTACTCTCCTGTGAATTTGCTTCTTTTTTGTCCTTTGCCATTTTTTTCCTGGGTGCTCATCTTGTCAGATTGTAAGAGTTCTTGGTATTTGTGAGTATTAAGCCTGTGTCTTCCATATTGGAAATACTTCCCCTAAATCTTTTGTCTGTTCTTTTGCATTTTCTGTTGTTTGCTATAGAAATTTAAAATATTTTTTGTAGTAAATATGCCTGTCTTCTCATTTGTAGCTTCTGGGTTTAAGGTCTCTTAGCTTTTTGTTTTTGTTTTTTTTTTTTGCAGGCTTTTTATCAAAACAAAAATTTTTAGTTTTTTATTTTATATTGTATGTTGGATTTACAATGTTGTGTTAGTTTCAGGTGTACAGCAAAGTGGTTCAGTTTTACATACATATATATATATACACACACACACACACACACGCGCGCGCATACACATACACACACACATATATCCATTCTTTTTCAGATTCTTTTCCCATATAGTTTATTACAGAATATTGAGTAGAGTTCCCTGTGGTATACAGTAGGTTCTTGTTGATTATTTTATATGTAGTAGTGTGTATATGTTAATCCCAACCTCCTAATTTCTCCCTCCCCCTGCCACCTTTCCCCTTTGGTAACCGTAAGTTTGTTTTCAAAGTCTGTGAGCCTGTTTCTGTTTTGTAAATAAGTACATTTTTATCATCTTTTTAGATTCCACATATAAGTTATATCATATGATATTTGTCTTTCTCTATCTGACTTACTTCGTGTAGTATGTTAATCTCTAGGTCCATCCATGTTGCTGCAAATGGCATTATTTCATTCTTTTTTATGGTGGAATAATATTCCATTGTATATATGTACCACATCTTCTTTATCCATTCCTCTGATGATGGACATCTAGGTTGTTTCCATGTCTTGGCTATTGTAAATAGTGCTGCAGTGAACATTGGGGTGCATGTAGCTTTTTGAATTACGGTTTTCTCTGGATATATGCCCAGGAGTGGGATTGCTGGATCATATGGTAGTTCTATTTTTTGTTTTTTAAGGAACCTCCATACTGTTCTCCATAGTGGTTGTACCAATTTACATTCCCACCAGCAGTGTAGGAAGGTTCCCTTTTCTCCACACCATCTCCAGCATTTACTGTTTGTAGACTTTTTGAGGATGGCCGTTTCGGCCAGTGTGAGGTGAAACCTCACTGTAGTTTTGATTTGCATTTCTCTAATAATTAACAGTGTTGAGCATCTTTTCATGTGCCTTTTGGCCATCTGTATATCTTCTTTGGAGAAATATCTATTTAGGTTTTCTGCCCATTTGTTGATTGGGTTGTTTGGTTTTTTTGATATTGGGCTGCATGAGCTGTTTATGTATTTGGGAGATTAATCCCTTGTCAGTCACTTTGTTTGCAAATATTTTCCCCCGTTCTGTGGGTTGTATTTTCGTTTTCTTTATGGTTTCCGTTGCTGTGCAAAAGCTTTTAAGTTTAATTAGGTCCCATTTGTTTATTTTTGTTTTTATTTTCATTACTCTAGGAAATTGATATATTCAAAAAGATATTGCTGTGGTTTATCTCAAAGAGTGTTCTGCCTATGTTTTTCTGTAAGAGTTTTATAGTATCCTGTCTTATATTTAGGTCTTTTATCCATTTTGAGTTTATTTTTGTGTATGGTGTTAGGGAGTGTTCGAATTTCATTCTTCTACATGTTGCTGTCCAGTTTACCCAGCACCACTTATTGAAGAGACTGTCTTTTCTCCATTGTATATTCTTGCCTCCTTTGTTGTAGATTAATTGACCCTAGGTGCATGGGTTTATTTCTGGGCTTTCTCTCAACATTGATCTATATATTTTGTGTGTGTGTGCCAGTTTTGTGTCTGAAGTTAGGGAGCCTGATTCCTCAAGCTCCGTTTTTTTGTTTTTTCTTTTTTTTCCCTCAGGATTGTTTTGGCTATTCTGGGTCTTTTGCATTTCCGTACAAATTTTTAAATTTTTTGTTCTAGTTCTGTGAAAAATACCCTTGGTAATTTGACAGGGATTGCATTGCATCTGTAGATTGCCTTGGGTAATATAGTCATTTTGACAGTATTGATTCTTCCAATCCAAGAACATGGTATATTTTTCCATCTGTGTCAGCTTTGATTTCTTTCATCAATATCTTATAGTTTTCAGAGTACAGGTCTTGTGCCTAAGGTGGGCTTATTCCTAGGTATTTTATTCTTTTTGATGTGATGGTAAATGGGATTGTTTCCTTAATTTCTCTTTCTGATCTTTTGTTGTTAGTTTATAGAAATGCAAGAGATTTCTTTTTATTTTGTATCCTGCAACCTTACCGAATTCATTGATGAGCTCTAGTAGTTTTTTAGCAGCATCTTTGGTCTAGTGTTTATATTTTGTACCTGGAGTAAGATGGGGTTCTGTTTTCTTCTAGTTACCCATAGTGTATTATGCTAGCACCTTTCTCTACCTTTTCATAAATTAAATTCTCATATGTGTTGAAATTTATTACTTGGTTCACTATTCTGTTGTGTTAATAGTTTTATCTACTTTTAGACTAATAATGTATTTATTTGTTTGAAGTAGCTTTATAGTATATTCTGATATCTGAACCTGAATTCTGCTTCCCCCTTGTTCTTCTTTTTCAAAATATTCTTGGCTATGCATGTGTATATTTTCTTCTATATAAATGTTAAGATCAGTATACAATTTTTAAAGGATAGTTTTAGAACTGAAAGAATATTAAATATATGTATTAAGCCTGGGATAACTGACAAGAATACAGTATAATTTCTACATTTTTTCAGACCTTGTTTGATGTCTTTTGATATAATTTCATAATTCTGTTCGTATATTATACGTCGTATGCCCCTTTTTTGAATTTATCCTTAGGTATTTTCTAGTTTTTGTTACTGTTGTGAATGGAGGCCCCCTACCCCCCTTTTCTTTTTAGGAGCTTATCGATAGAATAGTTTTAAAAGATACTGACTTTTTAATTTTCTCAGTAACCAGCCATATTACCCTATTTTCTGATTAAACCTAGAACTGTTTTACTAGAAACTCTTGGGTTTTCTGTGGCATGCGAGTAAAAAGAGTTCTTTTTCCTTCTCCTTTCCTCCCCTCTTTTTCTTGTGTTCCTACCAGTTATTGTATATTCATGTCTTACTGTGTTCCCCACACCCGTTAAGGAATGTTCACTAATACTGCTGACAGCAGGCATCCCTATCTAGTTTGTTTTTCATTCATGTAACTGCTAAGGTTTTGGTTGGGTATAGGTTTATAAGATGTCTTCTTCATAAATCATAGCTTTTATCATTACTTAGGGACACTTAAAAAGATACCATTTAGTCATTTTAACCTTCTAAACCTAATTCCTCTGCCTATCCTTTTATTTTAAGCACTTCTTTATCATTTTGTTTTATTTTAAACAGAATATAACTTGGTCTTTTAATGGAATAATTTCTTTCTTCACTTGTGTAAATAGTTTTTCTTTTAACTTGCTTTGTTTGTTATGTAGTTTAACTTGTGGTTTCTATTTCCTTTTTAAATTTTTGCTGGTTTGATCAAGTTATTTTGCATTTGTTGTTGTTGTTTTTACTTTAAAAATTGCTACACATTTCCATCCCATTAATAATTACCTTTTCTTTTCTGTACTCATCATTAGAAATACTTATATACCATTATTTGAAAATGAGATGCTAGTGATTTCTCCCCACCAACTTGACTTTAATATGATTGGCTCATTTTTATACCTCCTCCAATCCACCCCTCCTCAATAAGGTGAGAATTTGAGAATATTTCACTCTACCCCATACCTAGCTGAGATCTTTAGGATACTTTTACTCCTATTTTTAGTCCCTCTCTCACCTCCTAGATTTTCCTGAGATGGTTTAATACTTTCAGTTCAGCGCTTACTAGATATTGCTTTGCTGTATATTTGTGTCAAGAACTCTGATTTAGAATTTATTACATGCTGCTGGACAGTTAATAATTACTCATTTGGACTAAACTGTATATAAAACTATCATATTTCATAATTCTAAAAAGCAGGGTTGGTTTTTGTTTTTTGTTTGTTTTTGCATTTTAACATCTCTGAAATTAAGGTGTGCCTTATAATTGATGGTTTCCTAGAATTAGATTTACAGTTGTCCTTGGCAGCATTTGTCTTTCTTATGGTTAGTAGGTTCAGCGGAATTGATACAGATACATGAAACTGGATATAGGGAAAGGAAGCAAGTGCAAGTACAAAGTTTTTTCTTACCACTGCTCTCTGCTCTCTCTGATGTCCTCCCCCCGAAGGTCTCTGTTCTAATCTGTTTGTTCTTTGTCAGAATTCTTTCACAGATATTTTCCTATATGAGGTTTGTGGGTGGTACATTTTCTGAGTACCCACCCGTCTCTTTTACCTGCCAGGTGTAGTGTTTGAGCATTACCATTTTTTCCTCAGTAGTCTGTTAGAGCTATTGCTGTAGCTTCCAGTGTTGCAGATGAGAAGTCTGATGCCTCTCTGAATTCTCTCTTCTGTAAGTTCTTGCTCCCTCCAAGCTTGTATATTCTTGTATACAAGCTTATATAGTTCAGGAATTTACAAGGCTTCTCCTAGATCTGTGTCTAGAGTAAAGTGAGCTCTTTAAATCTACAGATTGAGGTCTTTCTTTGGTCCAAGAAATTTTCTTCTGTTGTGTTCTGTTATTGCCTCTCCTCTATCTGTTCATCTTTCTTCTGCTAGAACTGCTGTTTATCACATTAAATCTGTCTTCCAAGTCTCTTATCTTTTCTATCATGATTTCTGTTTTGCCGCTTTGAGCTATTTTTTCCATTTGATCTTCCAGACCACAAATTTGGAGCTTTGCCACAATCCATTCTTTACTTCAGTTAATATACTGTATTGTTTATTTGGAAAGTCTTGTTTTTCAATGCAGGAAGACTTCGCTCTGGTGTGGTTAAATCTCCCTAAGTTCCCGTATTATTTTTCTGACCCCTATTAGTTTCTCTCACTTCAAACAACTATATTTAGCCATGGGTTTGTTCCCTTTGTCCTGACTGATCACTGTCTCTTTGGATGCTCAACCTCCTTACATGTTGTCATATTTTCCTTGTCAGCTCATCAGGGTCTAGTTTTGGTCTTGGCCTCTAATGAAGCCGGGAGACATGCCCCCCCCTCCTCCTCCCAAGGGCCATAAAGGTCTCCATGGGCCAGGCTTTTTCTAGAAGCATTAATTTACAGTCCTTGTTCTAGGCTAGTTCCAAGATGCTAGTCCTTAGGCACTAAGCCCAGCTCCTAGAAACTAAAAAAACACATTTTCCAGTTCCCTCCTCTATACTCTGAGGAACCCAAGCCTTCAGTTTCGTTTAGCTGTCTGCAGGCTCTAGAACTGTATCTGTTGCAGCAGATAAATTGAAAATGGAGTGGGGGTAAAGGGGGATGAGTTCATGTCATTGTATTCCCAGGATCTTTGAGCCTGGATTTTTCATTTTTTCATTCCCTTAATGATTGTGGATAGGTGCTTTTGCCTAGACTTACCAACAGTGGGGAGAAAAGCATTAGGCATGGAAGTTGGAAGATCTGTGGGATAAATTATATCATAGTTCTCAGTTCTGCTTATTTCCCTGTAAGATTATCTGTTATATTTCCCTGCCTGTGGTTAAATGATCTGCAGTGCCTCCCTGTCCCATAGTCAGGCTTGGCCTTAGGACTTGTTTTGGTCCGTGAATGTGTGTGGAAATGATAGTGTTCTAGTTCTGAACAGAGCTTTAAGAGGCATAACAAGTTTCTATCAGCCCTGTAGCTTCTGCCTTTTGCCTTGAGAATGGCATGTCTCATAAGGTCTGTCCTTCTGATTGGGTCTTGGAATGAGAAGACACGTGGAGCAAAAGCCACAGCCTGGGGGCAGCCACAGCCACCCTGTAGCTGACATGTCATGTGAATGGGAAAAACAGTGTATTGTATGCCCCGGAGATTTGAGGGTTGTTTTGATACTGTAGCAAGGCTGACTGATAAAATCTGCTTTAATTTCTTTTTTTATTAGCTAGTATGTTGTTTTTTCCCATCTTAAAAAAAAACTGTATCAGAGTCTAAAGTCTTTTCTCTCTCTCTCATCTCTCTCTTTTTTTTTTTTTTTTTTTTTTTTTTTGCCTGCGCTGGGTCTTCGTTGCTGTGCACGGGCTTTCTGTAGTTGCGGCGAGCGGGGGCTACTCTTCATTGCGGTGCGCAGGCTTCTCAGTGCAGTGGGTTCTCTTGTTGCGGAGCACGGGCTCTAGGCACGAGGCATGTGGGATCTTCCTGGACCAGGGATGGAACCCATGTCCGCTGCATTGGCAGGCAGATTCTTAACCCCTGGACCACCAGGGAAGTCCCTCTCCCAATCTCTTAATTGGCTGATAAGCATAAACTAGTGCTGTAATTATGGTCAAACGCTGATTACCTGTGGTAGACTATTGACAAATTATGTAATAGTACTCAACCCATGTAACTGAACTTGAAGAAAAGGTAACCAGTAAAGTGGGGGCAGTGTCTTCTGGCAGTTTATTACACTCATTTATCTAATGCCTTAAACTCTACTGGAAATGATTCTTCTGGAAGCATGGCTTTTCTTCAGTTGTACAAAGTAGATTATTTATAGTTCTCAACACCTGGGCTTTAATGCTGTTTTCTGTTATCATAAATGAATAAGAGATAATTGGAGAAGCATTTATAGAGTGGCTTTCTAAAGTTTCTGTTTCTTGGGATGTATATGTGTGTGTGTGTACCCGCATATTTCTCTCTTATTGACTTCACTAACAAATATAATGAATGGGATCTATTTTTATATTTTTTCCCTTTTGTATTTAATTGATACTCATTTTTCTTTTTTCTTATCATTCAGCTCTCAAAGCACTGTTCTAGCGAATACTTTTAGAGCACTAGTTCAGGAGTGGAGAGAGCGTTCATTGGACTGTGAGCCAGAAAACCTGGGTTCTACCCTAATCCTGCCACCAGCCTTTTTCCCTGCCTTCTCTTCTTCCATTCCTTTACCTTTCCTCCATTCACTCATGCAGTAAATAGTTACTGAGCACTGTTGGGCCAGGCAGTGGGAGATAATGAGAAGTAAGCAAGTAAGACACCTGTACCTTCCTGCCCTTATCAAGCCTACTGCCATCTTTTCTTCTGCTCCCCCAGCCCCTCTTCCTTCTGACCATACTGTAACTTTGTCAGCGCCCCACTTGTGATGAGGCTCCTGGTTGTCGTTTTATGTTAATGGGGCTGCTTTCAAATTTGTTTTTACTGCCACTGGATTATTTTGGGGAGGTTGAGGGTGATGCTGGGAGAGGAAAGAAGGTAGGTGGGAGGGAGGGATGGAGGGAGCAAGTGAGCTACCTGCACAGCCTAACCACTATAGAAATTTTTTATTTTTCATGATTCTTTTTAAGTTGTAATTTTGCCTAAATACCCAAAGGATGTACCTATACAAATGTTTTGAATGTTAGGTGAGATGTTTATTGCTCTTGGCTAGTCTTTTAAATCGTATTTATCTAATTTTATTTTTACTTTTTAGAGTTTGGGAAGCCATCAGTTAGAACGTCTTTATTACCAAAAATCAAATTGCTTCAGAAATGAGGAAACCCTGCATAGATAAGCATGTGCCTTAGTTAACAAGGACAGTTGGTGATTCAGTAGTCTACTCTGTACTGTAGAACTTCTTGGGGAATTGGTTACTCATTTTTCTTTGCTTTCTGAGTCACGAGCTAACTGGGCTGCTGGAACGGAAGGAGGGAGTGGTAGGTGGGAGAGACAGCTGAACTCTACTTGCTAAAGCCATTCTCAGCTGCAGAAAAACATCTTAAGCACAACCTGATTATATTTTGTAAGGGATTAAAGTTGCCTGCAAATGCTAACTGAGAACATCTGTTTCCTGACCCTGTGCCAGAGTCCTTACCTCTTGACAGGAATTCTGGTTTTGAAATTCTGAGTCTCAGGCACCTCCTTCAATTACTCTTTGGCTGTTTCCTTAAAAGACTTAAATCAACACTGCCTAACATGTTGGAAGTGACTCTGTGAAGAACTGAAAATGAACTTCTTCCTTTGCTTTGTATACTCAAAAAGAAAATTCAGGTTTCATTAGCAAGAATCGTCCCAATTGCTGAATGATTATCATAAGCATGTGGGGTGATCCATAGTTCATTAAAGAAGCCAGGAAAATAAATGGAAAGGAATCAGTGTATATGTGTATGTGTATGTGTGTATATTTATATAAAGATAGATTTTATTTAACTTTCTTGAATTAAATAGAAAACTTTAAAAAGTATTTCTAATTTTATTTCTTAAGAATCCCAGCTAACAAAAATAGTTTGTTTTTTTTTTAAAGATAGGGCACAACTTGTATATACTTGTGACCTTATATTTATATTCTGTAAGTCAGAATATAAATTGGTAGTTCTTGATACCATAATTCTACTGCATAAGTAATTGTTTACAGACCCCTGGAAGCAGGATTAAATCTTAATGCAAGTATTGAACATTTGCTCAGAGTCAGTTAATGTTGAATGATGTGTTAGAATTATTCACTAGATATGTGAAAGCCAATGTGATACTGTGACTTGCATTTTGATTGATTTATTAAATGATACCTAAAGGAAGATAACTGTGTGCTCTGATATTCCTGAATATTAACACTGGGCATTTATAAGGATGATTATGCTGATGAAGGGTTAATGTTGGGCATTAGCCTTCCACGTTGTTATTAGGTATGTTTAGAAATTATATATTTACTATCTGTATGATATATCTAGAATCTCCTACGTATCAGAATGATTGATTAAACAAAAATAGTGTTTTATGAAGGATGAAATTGGACATCAACTATCAAGGGATAGTTAAACGTTATAAAATACTATGCAATGGTCAGAAATGACAGATCTATATTGATCAACATGGAAATATCACTAGACATTATTTAGGGAAAATTTTAAGTTTTGGAACTGTATGTATACTAACGTTTACTTGAAAGAAAAACCCAAAACTAAACCTAAGTATGTTGAGATAAATGAGAAGCTACATCCCAAACTATTAGTGTCACTCAACTTTGGTTAACTGGAGATAGGAAGCCCGCTTTGACCTTTAGTTCTAGGCCTCTGTATATGAATTTTAATAATCGTGCTTTACTTGCACACTTTTTTTTTAACTTAAGAAAAACTTAAATCATACACAAGGTAAACGAACCCCAAAGTGCTCATCACCAAGCTTTGAACAGTTATCAGTGTTCTGTCATTTTTATTCATCTATATCTCTACCCACTCTTCCCTGTGATTACTACTGTATTTTTCATAGTATATTTGTAGATAACATTTGTCTGCGTTGAAATGCACACATCATAGATGTACACTTTTGAAGAATGGATATGCTCATGTAATCCACACCCCTGATACGATATTGAATATTTCCATATCCCTAGAAAGTTTTCTGATATCCCATCCCAGTTACTCTGCCCACTCAGGCTAGTTTTGCCTTTTCCTTGAACTTTCTATAGAGTCTTATAGTATAAATCCTTTTTGTGTCTGGCTTCTTTTACTTGATATGGTGTGTGTGAGAATCATCAGTGTTACAGCATGTATCAGTAGTTCTTTCCACTTTATTCCTAATATTCCATTGTATGAATATACCACAATTTGTATAGCTTTTTTTTCTGTTGATGGACATTAATTAACCATTGTGATTAAGGCAGCTTTGACATTCATGTACAGATCTTATCGTGGACATATATTATCATTGCTCTTGAATAAGTACCTAGGAGTGGAATTTCTGGATCAAATAAAAACTTCGCAAACCCCTTTAGAGTGATTGTTCCATTTTAAGTTCCCATTGTCAAAATCTGAGAGTTGTGGTTGCTCCACACCCTTACGATGATTTGGTTTTGTCAGTCTTTTTTATTTCAGCCAGTTTAGTGGTTGTTTAATGGCACCTCAATGTGTGCTTTTTAAAAAAGTTTTTAAATTGTGGTAAAATAGATATCACATGAAATTTGTTAGTTTAACCACTTTAGGTATACACTGCAGTGTAATTGACAATGTGGTGCAATCATCAGTACAATCTACTCCCCAACTTTTTCATCATTGCAAACAGAAACTCTACTCATAAAGCAATTACTCCCTACTCTCCTCTTTCCTGAGCCCCGTAACTTTTAATCTAGTTTTTGTCTAAGTTTGCCTATTCTAGCTATTTCATGTAAATGGAATCATAGAATATTTGTCCTTTTGTATCTGGCTTTTTCACGTAGCATGATGTTTTCAGGGTTCATCCATATTGTAGCATACATATATCAGAACTTCATTCCTTTTCGTGACTGAATAATATTCCACTGTAGGGACAGACCACATTTTGTTTATCCATTTATTTGTTGATGAACACTTGGGTTATTTGTATTGTCAGTAATGCTGCAGTGAAGATTGGTGTACAGGTATCCGTTTGAGTCCCTGGTTTTGGCCGTATACCTAAGAGTGGAATTGCCAAGTAGTATGTTTAACTTTGGGGGGAAACACCAGATTGTTTTCTCAGTGTGTTTTAATTAACACTTCCCTGATGACTAATGATGTTGAATATCTTTTTTGTGCTTATATTAGTGATTTGTGTAACTCTTTGTGAAGTGCTTGTTCAAGTCTTTTGTGCATTTTAAAAATTGGGTTATTTGTTTTTCTTTCTTTTTATGATTGAGTTTTGAAAGTCCTTTATTCTGAATAGAAGTCCTTTTTCAGATATGTGTTTTGTGAATTTTTTAGTCTGTGGCTTGTCTTTTTAGTAACAATATCTTTAAAAAAATTTTTTAATTTAAAAATTGTGATAAAATACACATAACACATACCATTTTAACCATTTTGAAGTGTACAGTTCAGTTGTGTTGTGTTTTTACATTGTTGTGCAGTTGTTTTCAAAACACTTTTCATTTTGCAAACCTGAAACTCTTAAACTTGTGTAATAATCGTTAAACAACAACTCCCCTTTCCCATCTTAACCCAGCTCCCCTGCCCCCTGGCAGCCACCATTCTACTTTGTGTGCCTATGAATTTGACTATGCTAAATACCTCATATAAGTGGAATCCTTCAATATTTGTCTTTTTCTGACTTTATTTCACTTACCATAATGTCCTCCAGGTTCATCTGTTCTGTAACGTGTCAGAATTACCTTCTTTTTAAGGCTGAATAGTATTTTGTTGTATGTATATTCCATATTTTGTGTATCCTTTCATCCATAAGTGGACACTTGGGTTGCTTCCACCTTTTGGCTGTTCTGAATAATGCTACTATGAAAATAAATGTACAAATCTCTCTCTGAGACCTTGCTTTCAGTTCTTTAGTGTATATACCCAGAAGTAGAATTGCTGAATCACATGGTAATTCTATTTTTAATATTTTGAGGAACTGCCGTACTGTTTTCCAAGTGGCTACTCCATTTTACATTCTCACCAGTACAGGACGGGGTTCCAGTTTCTCCACATCCTTGTCCATACTTGTTTCCTTCCTCCCTCCCTCCCTCCCTCCCTCCCTCCCTCCCTCCCTCCCTTCCTTCCTCCCTTCCTTCCTTTCCTCTTTCCCTCTCTCTTTCTTTCATAGTAGTTTCATAATGAGTGATATCTCATTTTGGTTTTGATTTGCATTTTCCTAATAATTAGTAATGTTGGGCATCTTTTCATGTGCATGTTGGCTATTTGTATATCTTTTTTGGAGAAATGTCTATTCAAATCCTTTGCCCATTTGAAAAATAAGATTTTTTGTTACTGTTGAGTTGTAGAAGTTGTTTGTGTATTCTGAATATTAACTCTTTATCAGATTGATGATTTGCAAATATTTTCTCCCATTCCATAGGTTACCTTTTCAATCTGTTGATTTTGTCCTTTGATGCAAAGTTTGAAATTTTAATGTAGTCCCATTTGTCTAGTTTTGTTGCCTGTGGATTGGTGTAATATCCAATAGATCATTGCCAAATCTAATATCATGAAGGTTTTCCCCTCTTCTAAGAGTTTTATGGTTTTGGGTCTTACATTTAGATCTTTGATTCATTTGGAGTTAATTTTTTGTATATAGTGTAATGTAAGGGTCCAACTTGATTCCTTTGCATGTGAATATACATTTTCCTAACACTACTAGTCGAAGAAATTGTCCTTTCCCCATTGAGTGGTGTTTGCACTCTTGTCCAAGATCATTCGAACATATATGCAAGGATTTATTTCTGGGCTCTTCATTCTATTCCATTGTCTGTATGTCTGTGTTGATGCCACTACCACCCTGTTTTGCTTACTATATCTTTGTAGAAGTTTTGATACTCTCAGTGCTCCTGCCTCTGAGATCTAATCTAACTTGAGAATCAAACTGCTCACACTCATCTCCTTCCCTATTTTATTTTGATACTCTTGTGTCCATTTAGTGCTTTCTTTGGAAAGATGCTTTTGGAATTTTAGTATGGTTTATAAACCTGAGGAGTGAGTCACTTTAAATTTTTTCTACTTTTAGGTTACTTTCCTTTATTAGGTATACATTCTGCTCTCTATGTACAGTGCATGTCAATGAATTATACTTGTTAAATTTAAAAATCAATATTTATTATTAGAATGCTTTCCTGGTATGTCAGATGGCAGCAGACCAGATTTGAATGGGTCTCACCTTTTTCTTTTTTTTTTCTTTTTTAAAGAATAGTAGTCACTTTGGGGCAAAATGTTTTCAGGTCTTCAAATTCACTTGTCCTTGGTTACCACTGGGCTTGGATGGAAAAAGGCACAGAGTATTTAACAGGAGAACTGGCTTTGTTGTCTTTGCAACACTAGAATGGAAAACCCGAAATCAAGCACAGAAATTCGGACACTGTCTTGCAACAGAAAGGAGACTCCCCTTTGCGTCACTTGTAGGATCCATTGTGTTCTTTGCAGCTTATGATCAAGTCTTATTTTTTAAAACGTATTGGCATTCTAATTTGATCTGTCCATTGAGCCATAGAATTCTAGAGGTAAATGATACCTTAGAAATCGTATCTTCATATCCCTTCAGTTATATTATATATCACATTATTATTTGTTAAAGGACTATAAGGTTATAGGCATTTATTTTAAGATCATAGGATTATAAGCATTGATTGGCTTCAAGGATAATCTAGTCCAAACACTTGATAATAGGTAAAGCGTGCTCATAATGTAATTTTGTACCTTCTTTATTTCATTAGTAATGCCCAACACTTCCTTTGCCTGTTTACCACTCAGCTTTCACTTTCTCTACTTCACATGGAATCCTCACATGCACTCTCGTATGGAGTTATTGCTATGTTTATTACTAGTGGAATCCACGTTGAATTTTAGCAGGTTTTTTCCCCTCTACATCTGCCTCTTTGATGGTAGCTGAGTCTACTGTTGCTCACTTGTTAGGGCGCTGGGTCTTAACAACCTTATTCAAACAAAACATCTTAAATGGAGGTATTAAAAAGGTCACAACAGTGAGCCATTTTGTAACTTTTGGTGCAATAAAATGGGTATGTTGTGTTTTGGAATATAAGACCTCTGAGTGCAGCTATTCATTTCATTCATCTATAAAACATTTTAGAATAACAGCTTACATCTGTGTGGGGTTTAAAATGCCACGTTTTGAAGAAACATCACTGTTGTGAAACTCCAAACCAGACATGGGGCGGGAACTTGCCTTCTGACCGGCCCATGTTCTGTAGAAGCTGGGAGAAGAATTTGTTTTAGCCGTGGAGCCATATTTGCTGGCAGTACTACTGTCACATGAGTGGAACACATTTTCATCATGTCTTCATATTGTAAATGACAAGGCATTCAGTAAGATTTTGACTTGAAGAATGTTTGAAACATTTTTACACATCAGGAGTTTATCTTATGAGGAATATTTCATTACCAGAAGCCAGAAATATTTAATTACCTGAGACGGTCAATTAATCTTGTTTTAGAGTGAAGTTGGGATTTACTTTTGGCTCACTTTTAAAAATAAATACTCAGTAGAACAGTTTTGGCCATTTCAAATGTGTGATTTTTAAAATCACTTCTTTAAATTGAAGGAACAATTTAATGAATAACTTTTAATAGAGGAAAATGGGCAAAATGTCCATCTACAGGATTCAAAATCTGGTATTATTTATTAAGTACCAAAAAAGTGCCAATAACATACAATTCAGTTTTATGGGTTATTTTAATCAAGAAGTGAAGAAGGCTAACATTTCAGTAAGTTACAATAAGTTTTAAGTTACAGGCCTTATCACAGTAAGTTATAAGACCTTTTTTCATCTTACAAGTGTGAAATATAAGCCAAGGACTAGACGGCTTCACAGGTGAATTCTGTCAGACATTTAGAGAAGAGCTAACACCCATCCTTCTCAAACTCTTACAGAATATAGCAGAGGGAGGAACACTCCCAAACTCATTCTATGAGGCCACCATCACCCTGATACCAAAACCAGACAAAGATGTCACAAAAAAAGAAAACTACAGGCCAGTATCAGTGATGAACATAGATGCAAAAATCCTCAACAAAATACTAGCAAACAGAATCGAACAGCACATTAAAAGGTATGATTACACCATGATCAAGTAGGATTTATCCCAGGAATGCAAGGATTCTTCAGTATATGCAAATCGATCAATGTGATACACCATATTAACAAACTGAAGTATAAAAACCATATGAGGGCTTCCCTGGTGGCGCAGTGGTTGAGAGTCCGCCTGCCGATGCAGGAGACACGGGTTCGTGCCCCGGTCTGGGAAGATCCCACATGCCGCGGAGCGGCTGGGCCCATGGGCCATGGCCGCTGAGCCTGCGCGTCCGGAGCCTGTGCTCCGCAACGGGAGAGGCCACGACAGTGAGAGGCCTGCGTACCGCAAAAAAATAAATAAATAAATAAAAAAACATATGATAATCTCAATAGATGCAGAAATAGCTTTCAACAAAATTCAGTACTCATTTATGATAAAAACTCTCCAGAAAGTAGGCACAGAGGGAACTTACCTCAACATAATAAAGACCATATATGACAAACCCACAGCCAACATTGTTCTCAATGGTGAAAAACTGAAACCATTTCCACTAAGATCAGGAGTAAGACAAGGTTGCCCACTCTCACCACTATTATTCAACATAGTTTTGGAAGTTTTAGCCACAGCAGTCAGAGAAGAAAAAGAAATAAAAGGGATCCAAATCGGAAAAGAAGAAGTAAAACTGTCACTGTTTGCAGGTGACATGATACTATACATAGAGAATCCTAAAGATGCTACCAGAAAACAACAAGAGCTAATCAATGACTTTGGTAAAGTAGGAGGATACAAAATTAATGCACAGAAATCTCTTGCATTCCTATACACGAACGATGAAAAATCAGAAAGAGAAATTAAGGAAACATTCCCATTTACCATTGTAACAAAAAGAATAAAATAACTGGGAATAAACCTACCTAGGAAGACAAAAGACATGTATGCAGAAAACTATAAGACACTGATGAAAGAAATTAAGGATGACACAAACAGATGGAGAAATATACCATGTTCTTGGATTGGAAGAATTAACATTGTGAGAATGACTATACTACTTAAAGCAATCTACAGATTCAATGTCATCCCTATCAAACTACCAATGGCATTTTTCACAGAACTAGAACAAAAAATTGCACAATTTGTATGGAAACATGAAAGACCCCGAATAGCCAAAGCAATCTTGAGAAAGAAAAATGGAGCTGGAGGAATCAGGCTCCCTGACTTCAGACTATACTACAAAGCTACAGTAATCAAGACAGTATGGTACTGGCACAAAAACAGAAATATAGATCAATAGATAGGATAGAAAGCGCAGAGGGAAACCCACGCACATATGATCACCTTATCTTTGATAAAGGAGGCAAGAATATACAATGGAGAAAAGACAGCCTCTTCAGTAAGTGGTGCTGGGAAAACTGGACAGCTACATGTAAAAGAATGAAATTAGAACACTCCCTAACACCATACATAAAAATAAACTCCAAATGGATTAAAGACCTAAATGTAAGGCCAGACACTATAAAACTCTTAGAGGAAAACATAGGCAGAACACTCTATGACATACATCACAGCAAGATCCTTTTGACCCACCTCCTAGGAAATGGAAATAAACACAAAAATAAACAAATGGGACCTAATGAAACTTCAAAGCTTTTGCACAGCAAAGGAAACCATAAACAAGACCAAAAGACAACCCTCAGAATGGGAGAAAATATTTGCAAACGAAGCAACCGACAAAGGATTAATCTCCAAAATATACAGTCAACTCATGCAGCTCAATACCAAAAACACAAACAACCCAATCCAAAAATGGGCAGAAGACCTAAATAGACATTTCTTCAAAGAAGATATACAGATTGCCAGCAAACACATGAAAGGATGCTCAACACCACTAATCAGTAGAGAAATGCAAATCAAAACTACAGTGAGAGGGCTTCCCTGGTGGCGCAGTGGTTGAGGGTCCGCCTTCCGATGCAGGGGATGCGGGTTTGTGCCCCGGTCCGGGAGGATCCCACATGCCGTGGAGTGGCTGGTCCCGTGGGCCATGGCCGCTGGGCCTGCGTGTCCAGAGCCTGTGCTCCACAGCGAGAGAGGCCACAACAGTGAGAGGCCTGCATGCCACAAAAAAAAAACAACAAAAAAAACTACAGTGAGATATCACCTCACACTGGTCAGAATGGCCATCATCAAAAAATCTACAAACAAAATATGCTGGAAAGGGTGTAGAGAAGAGGGAACCCTCTTGCACTTTTGGTGGAAATGTAAATTGATACAGGCATATGGAAAACAGTATGGAGGTTCCTTAAAAAACTAAAGATAGAACTACCATACGACCCAGCAATCCCACTACCTGGCATATACCCTGAGAAAACCATAATTCAAAAAGAGTCACGCGGGCTCCCCTGGTGGCGCAGTGGTTGAGAGTCCGCCTGCTGATGCAGGGGACACGGGTTTGTGCCCTGGTCTGGGAAGATCCTACATGCCGCGGAGTGGCTGGGCCCGTGAGCCATGGCCGCTGAGCCTGCGCTTCCGGAGCCTGTGCTCCGCAACGGGAGAGGCCACAGCAGTGAGAGGCCTGCGTACCACAAAAAAAAAAAAAAAAAAAAAGAGTCACGCACCACAATGTTCATTGCAGCACTGTTTACAATAGCCAGGACATGGAAGCAACCTAAGTGTCCATCGAGAGATGAATGGATAAAGAAGATGTGGCACATATATACAATGGAATATTACTCAACCATAAAAAGAAATGGAATTGAGTTATTTGCAGTGAGGTAGATGGACCTAGAGTCTGTCATACAGAGTGAAGTAAGTCAGAAAGAGAAAAACAAATACCATATGCTAACACATATATATGGAATCTAAAAAAAAAAAAATTTGTTCTGAAGAACCTAGGGGCAGGACAGGAATAAAGACACAGATGTAGAGAATGGACTTAAGGACACGGGGCAGGGGAAGGGTAAGCTGGGACGAAGTGAGAGAGTGGCATTGACATATACACACTACCAAATATAAAATAGATAGCTAGTGGGAAGCAGCCGCATAGCACAGGGAGATCAGCTCGGTGCTTTGTGACCACCTAGAGGGGTGGAATAGGGAGGGTGGGAGGGAGATGCAAGAGGGAGGGGATATGGGGATATAAGTATACGTATAGCTGATTCACTTTGTTATACAGCAGAAATTAACACAGCAATGTAAAGCAATTATACTCCAATAAAAATGTTTAAAAAATGTGAAGTATTTACATTCTTGTTAAAATATGACATATTTACAGTTGGGAGGAGACAGTACAAAGAAGAAAATTAAAGTCATCTCTAATCCCACTAACCGTTAGTCCTCTTTGGTATTTTATTACATCTTACGAATTTTAAAAAATGGCAGTCCAGTGGTTAGGACTCATCACTTCCACTGCAGGGGTCCCAGGTTTGATCCCTGGTTGGGGAACTAATATCCCACAAGCGTGCAGCGCAGCCAAAAAAAGAAATGAAAACTACAGTCCGTCTTTTGGGTTTTGATAATTTAATTGAAAATACAGCATTTTAGTGTCAGAATGGACAGTGTCAGATGCTTTCATGTTTTGGTGACAAAAAAGCTCAACTAAGTTTGTCTCCTATTATGGAACTTTGATGTACAGGATGGGGCGCTTGCTTATTTATGAAGATGACAATATTCTGTGAGATTTTAGTTTGTCAACTTAAACTAGTTTATTGACATTGATTTTTCTTTTTTTTTCCCTCTCTCACTGCCATTTCCTGCCTGAATGGAAGTCAGATTTTTCTTTCTGTGACTACTGTCAAGCCCAGGGCCATCATTTCTTCCAGCAGAATAAGACAGATGATGCTAGACTCTTAATTTCTGGTTAAATATAAATATTTTGGAAGTAATTTAGTGCTCTTAATTCATGGGAAGGTAAATACCCATGAATCCCTTCAACATTGTGGTCTCTGACACATACACACACACACACACACACTCACTTACACTCACATACCCCTATGCATATTGTTTTTGATCAAAGTCCACATTTACTTTTCACTTACAACTGAACTGGATACAGAGCAACTATACTGGGGCCACGACCTGCTTGAGCAGCAGCATCCCTTATGTAGGCCCAGTGGATAGTGTGTGGATATTATTACCTAGGCTAGTGAGTAGGGTCCCCTGGAGTTCAGGTATTTTTACTTTTTTTTTTTTTTTATAAATTTTATTTATTTATTTTGGCTGCGTTGGATATTCGTTGCTGCCCACGGGCTTTCTGTAGTTGCGGGAGCAGGGGCTCCTCACTGCGGTGGCTTCTCTCGTTGTGGAGCACGGGCTCTAGGCACGCCGGCTCAGTAGTTGTGTCTCACGGACTTAGTTGCTCCGTGGTATGTGGGATCTTCCCGGATCAGGGCTTGAACCCATGTCCCCTGCATTGGCAGGCAGATTCTTAACCACTGCGCCACCAGGGAAGCCCATGTATTTTTACTTTAGGAAATATGGAGGGTGGGGTTCTATTTTAGAATTTTAGAAAGTTTAATTAAAAGCACATAGATTATACTGGGGGTGAATTTATATGCAGGCAAATCCAATAAGATGTCTTTTAGGTAGAGTAGTAGTCAGACAGGGGCCTGTAGTCAGATTGTCTGGGCTTTTTACTTCCTGTGTGCTTTAGGCAAGTTAAACAGCATCTCTGAACCTCCATTTCTTGATCTGTAAAATGGGGATGGGGATACCCATCTTACAGGGTTGTTGTGAGGATCCGGTGAAATAAAAGCTATGAAGTGCTGATGGGCACAGTGCCTGGCATGTGAAAGGTGCTTGGTAACAATTCTAGCTTATTGCTGTACAGCTAATTGTAAATCCTTAGTCTAAGAATGCTGATTGTCCTCACTGCTGGAGATGACTCTTCTCCCTGACCAAGCTTGAGACTAAATCAGGCTGTCAGGCCCAACTGTTTAGAGCCCTCACTCCTCCACATTAAGAAGCCCTTCCGGGGCTTCCCTGGTGGCGCAGTGGTTGAGAGTCCGCCTGCCGATGCAGGGGACACGGGTTCGTGCCCCGGTCCGGGAAGATCCCACATGCCGCGGAGCAGCTGGGCCCATGAGCCATGGCCGCTGAGCCTGCGCGTCCGGAGCCTGTGCTCCGCAACGGGAGAGGCCACAGCAGTGAGAGGCCCGTGTACCGCAAAAAAAAAAAAAAAAAAAAAAGAAGCCCTTCCTTCCTTCCCACGCCCGTGTTCTGTCCCCAGACCTTGCTTCTCAGCTTCCTCCTGCAAGTGGCTCTGTCTGCTTCCTCTTCTTTCTCTCCTCCCATCCACCTGCCTTGTCCCCTCTGTCCTTCCTCACTCCTCTCCCTCTCCTCTCTCCCCTCCTCCCCTTTTCCGCTCTTCCCTTTCTCCTTTCCTCCCCTTCCCCTCCTTTCCTCCACTACCCCGTTCCTGTGCTCCCCGCTCCCCCACTCTTTCTCCCCCTCCCTGCTTCTCTTTTCAACCCTGACACGTGGCCCGCTGAGCAGCAGACAGCTCAAACTCTTAAGCGGGAAAATGTCACATCTTTAAAGTCTTCATTACCTGTGATGGAAAACACTTATTTTCTCATTTCTGTAAGCAGCCTGACACTCTTCATATTGAGCTGCTCTTTCAGTTTCAAGAGGGCATCATTTTATGTCCCTTGGGCTGAAAAACGTAGTAGATTTTACAGGCAGTTACCGTTTAACTCTGTTTCTAAAAACTATGCATCCTGTACTTATAAATTTAATGGTAGCTTTATTATGTACATAAAGTTAAAATGAAATAATGTTTCTGAATAATAATTACAGGTTCATATAGTCATGCTAAGCAAACTGATCTTTCCTGCCTAATTTGTTTGATTTTTTTTCCTCTTCAGATTCCTTTCTCATTGGTCCAGTTTCCCCTGTGGGAGTCCTTAAAAGTAAGTTTTCCAATCTTCATATAAAACTTTTCTCTAATTATCTTATGAAACTTTTCTCTAATTATGATCATTAATACCCAGTAGTTTCGGTGTGGAATAGTAGAATATAATATTGAGTAGCGGTTTAAAAACTCAAAACTATTAGGAGTTGGAAATATTTTGTGAGTGGGATTTACATGCCAGTTCAGTGTTTTAAACTTGTTTAGGTGTCTGTGGTCTGGGAAATAAGCAGAGCAGGCATAACTGACATCCTGAGATGTTTAGGAAAAACTTTGCTTTCCTCTGTATTGTAACTCTTTTTTCCATCCACTTGAATTTTATTTCACTTCGCTGTGTGTGTGTGTGTGTGTGTGTAGAGGTTAAGGAATAACAGTGAGGGTAAATGGAAAAGGAAGGAAAGCAAGGCTCTGAATATTTGTAGGCCTAGAAGGCCAAGACCTTCCCGCCCACATCTAATGGTGGGTGGGAGTGGGGAGGGGCTTGGTTTCTGAAGGCCCCTTCTGTCTTTCCTGCTCACCAGGCCTAGGAACCCTCAGTGAGAAGGAGCAGAGTGTGGGGAGTTATGAGTCAGCCTTGGACTCATATGTTTAAAAACAAACAATTAAATGAAAATTTGAAAGCCTTTGTTCAAAACATGCAGACATTGTATATTTGTTTTTCATCTCCTGTTGCAATGATTTCAAAAATTGCGGCTCACGGTATGAATTATGTGGTGTTTGTCAGCATTTTAAAGACAACAACAAAAGGGAAAATAATAGCATCTTATGAGGTAAGGTTAAGTCTTGCTTTGTCAAACTTCAGTGTTGCGTGTACATATATACACGCGTCTGTGTACTGGGTCGCAATGTGAAATGTATTTCTCACTGTGGATAGTGATCAAAAGAATCTGAAAACCCTTGTTCAAATGAAAATGGTTTATAAATGACCAAACTGTAAAATGGCAAAGTACCTAGGTAGGCATTTGATAATACAAAAAATAAAGGAATTACTCTCATAATTGTATAGCGTTAGTCATCATGGAGTGCTCAAAGAAAATGTCTTTGGAAGAATAACAGTTACTTAGACTCTGAAAAATATTCTGTTGAAGTTACATACTAAGGATAATAAAATGAGACAAAACATTATTCATAAAAATAAACTCAGCAATATTAAGTATTGAGAAATACTTCTTATAAATGATCTGATTTTAAGGAGTAGTACAGTTCATTTAATGCAGATTTTGGGATCTTTCATGGTTGTTTTGTTTTTGTCTTTACTGTTTTCCGTGTGGCACACGGTGAAAATGGATTTCTCTGGCAGTGTTTCCGGGTGTGATGTAACAGCTATCCAATGAGAAGGTCACATTCCATAAGCATAACACCTCTCTATTTTTGTGTATGACAAAAGACAATGGAGCAACAGCTGTCCAGCAAACAAGACTCACTTTATTAGTGTCTCAATAAGCAGCATTCACGTGGCTTCTGCACTGTATCTAAGATACTTAGGCCCAGTTTCTGCACAGGAATGTTTTGAGGCCCAAAGAGGGAAAAAGCATGGGATTTGTTTCTTTGCAGTATTCAGGACATTTGCAGTATGCTAGCTAGTTAAGAAATGTCTAGGCTTCCTTGGTGGTGCAGTGGTTAAGAATCCGCCTGCCAATGCAGGGGACACGGGTTCGAGCCCTGGTCCAGGAAGATCCCACATGCCGCGGAGCAACTAAGCCCGTGCGCCACAACTACTGAGCCTGCGCTCTAGAGCCCGCGAGCCACAACTACTGAGCCCACATGCCTAGAGCCCGTGCTCCGCAACAAGAGAAGCCACTACAACGAGAAGCCCTCGCACCACAACGAAGAGTAGCCCCCGCTCGCCGCAACTAGAGAAAGCCCGCGCACAGCAACAAAGACCCAGTGCAGCCATAAATAAATGAATGAATGTATGTATGTCTAGAATTTTTCAGAGGGATCATAGATAACAATGTTGAGCTTTAATACTTTTCTTTGAGCCAATGTTAAGATGCCATAGTTTTTTTTTTTTTTTTGTCGGATTTATTGAGGAATAATCTTCATACAGGAAAACTCCTTTTAAGTGTACATTTTTACAGGTTTTGACAAATATGACTACCACCCTAAACAAAATGTAATATCATCACCCTTTTCCAGAATATCATATAAATAGAGTCACACACTGTGTAGTATTTTGTTCCTGGCTTCTTTCATTTAATATGAAAGAGGAGATTCATTCCTCTTTTATCCCGTACCAGTAGTTTGCTCCTTAGTGGTGCTGAGTAGCATTTCATTGTGTACACGTACTATAATTTGTTTAGCCAGTTACTAGTTGATACACGTTCGAGTTGTTGATGATTATGGATGAAGCTGCTACAAATATTTGTACGTGGGTATTTGTATGGAAATATGGTTTTGTTTCTCTTGGGTAAGTACCTAGGAATGGGATTGCTGGGTCATAGGGAAAATATAAGTTTAATTTATAAGAAACTGTCACAGTGTTTTCCAAGGTGGCTGTCCCATTTTCCAGCAATGTGTGAGAGTTCCAGTTGCTCTGCATCCATGTCATTGTTTGTTATTATTAGATTAAATAAAACTTTACCCATTCTGATAGTTGTGTACTGGTATCTCATTGTGGTTTTAATTTGCAGTTCTCTCAGGGCTAAATAATATTGAGCATCTTTTCGTATAATAGTGTGTTGTTTTTTTTTAAACATCCAAATGTGAAACTACAGTGCTTTGTAAAAGCAGACAATATTTGGCATGTCTTTTATTTTTGTATTTATGAGTTTATCCATTTACATTTGCTTCTGCAGCCATAGGGACACTGTATTATATGGAAGGGTTTCTCTATTATGTTTATGTGGAAATACTGCTAAGAAAAAATTTTCTCAGCAAGGACTTCGGCAGATTGTGTGCACATTGTGCTATAAGGAGTGGGAATCTGGAGGTAGGGGGTGGCCACTATCATCTTAAATTTATTCTGCCTAAAATCGATGGTATCGCCTTCTAAAATCACTTCCTCCTGCTGTCTCCCTGATTTCTGTTAATCATACTCCTATTCTCCTGACCCCTTTGGTCTCAAATCCCAGGTTAAATCTGATCCTCTTTTTCTCTATCACTCACCAAGTTGTGTTCACTCTGACTTTTTGAAACCTGTGGCCTCCTTTTTTTTTTTTTTAATCAGATTCTTACTAACTTATGCCTGGACTTAGTTAACACTCATCTGTTCTACACATTGAATTTGTGTGATCTTCCTTAAACATCTCTTTGAAGTTCCCAGAAATGTATAACTTTCTAAAACTCTAAAGCATGAAGTTGTTGGCACTCAGGGATGTCCATACTGTGTCCTTAACTGTTTTTTTCCATCTCCCTTCCCCTTACACTTTTTTTTTTTTTGCTTTCCCTCCTTTCCTTCCTTTCCTTCCAACCAGAATAGCCTCCTTACTGCCCCTTTTCTTTGGCTTCCTTCTGCAATGGGCTTTCACGGATCGAATGCTACGCATCTTTTAAAGCCAGCTCAGTTTTTTTCTCGTGCTTGAAATCTTCCAGTCCAGACCCTGAAGGTTTACCCTTATAGCTAACATTTGCCTGTATGGCTGATTGGTATTTATTCGTGGACTGTATTGCATTGAAAACATCTTAGAACTGAGCTTTAGCACATTCTGATAAGGCCTGAACCCCTTCTATTTATAGAAAAGTGACAGATGCCGTTAGTGTACATGTATTGCCTGCCTGCTGTGAGTTAGACACTTTCATTTCACAGCAATTCAAAGATGAGTAAGATGTAGCTGATGCCCTTGAGGAGTTTTTACTCTATCAGAGAAGTACATACCCACAGATAACTCCAAGGTAAGTGAAGACCACCCAAGGCACTGTGGGAGCCAGCCCCCCTGACTCCCCAAATCATGTCATTTCACTACCTCATTTCTTATGTTTTCTTTTTTTTTTAATAGTACATATGCTTACAAAAAAGATTTAGATGAAAGAAGACTAAACATCATAAAGAGGAGGGGAAGTAAAAGGGGTAGATCATCATATCCAGAACCTCTGAGAAGATCATTTTCCTTTAAGATTTATATTGAGTTTGGAACTTTTCTAGTAGCCCAACAAGAAGAGAAACACGATAGATTACATGGTTCTCTTATCTGACAAACAACCAAAGCTTATTATTTCATGTTGTCCCTTGGCTTTGAATACCCTGTGTATATGGCTGACTTGCACGTTTAAAGCTCTATCGTGGACCACTTGCTCTGAGTTACAGCCTCACATGACCAACTTCCTAGGTGACACCCTTACTCAGGGTGTCTCAGGGGAACCAGCTCAGAACACTTGGTTTTTATTCCCCTTCTCCCCAACCTGTTCCTTCCCAGGTGTCTCCTTCTCCGTAAGTAGAACACATGTCTGTTGCTTGCTAAAGTAGAAACTTAAGAATGACTCCACAGTTCTCTCTTTCCCTCATCATCCAGCCCATCAGAACAGTCCACTGTTTTTTTTTTTTTACATTTATTTTTACGTTATTATTTATTTTTGGCTGCGTTGGGTCTTTTTTGCTGTGTGCGGGCATTCTGTAGTTGCGGAGAGCCGGGGCTACTCTTCGTTGCGGTGCGTGGACTTTTCATTGAGGGGGTTTCTCTTGCTGCGGAGCACGGGCTCTAGGCGTGTGGGCTTCAGTAGTTGTGGCTCGCGGGCTAGAGCACAGGCTCAGTAGTTGTGGCGCACGGGCTTAGCTGCTCTGCGGCATGTGGGATCTTCCCGGACCAGGGCTCGAACCCGTGTCCCCTGCATTGGCAGGCGGATTCTTAACCACTGTGCCACCAGGAAAGTCCCCAGAAGAGTCCACTGTTCTGATTGAAGCCTCTAACTCATCTCTTGCTTGAGTTGCCACGTTGGCCTCTCCAATGCTCTCTCTGATTCCATTCTTGCTTCTCTAAAATATCTTCTCTTCACAACAGCCAGAGTGATCTTTTAAAGAAATAAATCATATCATACCACTCTCTGCTAAAAGCCTTCAGTGACACCTCTTTGAAAGAAGAGTAAAATCCAGAGTTTAAACTGCGGTTGACAGGGTCCTGTGTCATCCGCCCCTCCTACCTCACCGACGTTATCCCACAGCACCCGCCCACTACACTCCAGCCTCCCCATGTCCACGTCCTGCCCTGCAGTCCGGCTAGCCTCCCTCTGTTCTGTTCGGACTCGCCAGGCTGCTCCTTACCCGAGGGCCTTTAAGTTTGTTGTGCCCTCTGCCAGAAATATTCTTTATTCATTTATTCTACACATTGTTACTGAGTACCTACTATGTGCCTACGGCCTGGGGAATATAGTGATCAACAGGGTTGACAAAAATCCCTCATCAAGCTTTCACTCTGGCTCTTTCCCTAGGCTTTTCTCACGTCCAAATCTTTCTTGTTCTTTAGTCTTAGATCATGTCACTTCAGAGAGGCATTCCCTGTCCACCCATCTTTAAAGTAGGACCTTCCCATCTTCCCTGCTCAGTAAACACAGCACCTGTTTATTTCCTTTGTAGCATTTAAATAGTTTATTTAGTTATGCACTTATTGACGCCCAAATACTTATAAAAAACACGTTGTGTGTTGAGCAGATATATGCCAGGCACTGTGCTGAGGAGTATATTATATATTCCTTGGCATCTTATTCATGTGACGTGCAACTCAGAGAGACAGGTCCTGTTGTCTTCCCCACTAAAACAGGGAAACCAGGGCTCAGAGAGGTTGTCTTCCATCTGCCAAACTAAGTCCTCAGTTTTCTGTCCAGTACCCTTTTACTGTATTAAGATTGTTTTTTATTACTGCAGTCATAATCATTAAGAATCATAATATGTAGCATTTCTCAAAGTTACAGTGTGCCCAGCACTGTGCTAATCACTTTCCATGGATTATCTCCTATTAATCTTCATGGCAATTCTTTGAGGTGGGTGCTCTTACCGTCTTCATTTTGCAGATGTGGAAACTGAAGAAGAGTTTGAGTGCCTTGCCCAAGGCCTCAGGAACACTCAGTGTTAAGGGGTACATCCAGGATTTGAACCCAGACAGTCTGACTCCAGAGTTGATGTCCTTAATTATTTTACACATAAGTTTGCACATAGCGTACAATATCTTTAAGAATGTCGTTGCTGTTTCATATGTTCAAAGGTTGGTAAAAAGTTGAGATGGTTGTATTATATCTAATCAGCTTATTTCAGGCATTTCTGCAAATTGTGTTGATTCTTTAACTTGATGACATAAAACTTAAAAGCCCTGGCTACCATATTTCTTAGACCAACCTCCCTTCCTCCCCTCCCCCAACCCATCCTCGATTCTGCTGTACTTGGGCAAGGGTTAAACAGTGTTTGCTTCAGGAAGGAGTCAGCTCCGAGGGACCGACATGGGGCAGCACAGATAGTTTATGGGGATGAGTGGAGCCAGACTACATTTCCCACGTGTTTGTGTTTTAATTTCTTGTAGGACTTGGCTTTTTGGAGGAAGAAACTTTGTCTTCTGATCGTTTATATTCTTTGTAGTTCTGACTTTTACACAGCAGGTGTTTATGACTATTTACTAATTGTTTGGAGGTTAGCATTCTTTCTTTTTCAAGGTCAAAGCAAAGTTGGGTAGCTGTATACATTAACCGTTTTATTTAAAAGTAGTTTCTTTTAGAAGTATGATGACAGCTCTAACACACAGATATATTCTCACTGAGCCTTTGGCAAACAATACATGTATTTTGAAAGGATATGATAAAATTTCCTATAAGAATGTCAGATTTGTTCTAGTGTCTGAATATATAGAGAAGTGTAGAGGATTATTAAGAATGCTGCCAGGTCTAAGTAGTTTTGCTTCTAGCCACAAGGTGTTACAAAGTTGCAAAGCAGTAACTAGAAGAAATGCAAACCTTAACCTCAGATGCAACGTTTGAAGCAAAATGAAAATAAAATCAGTTTGGTTATGTAAAATTTTCACATTATGCTGATGATTTTCTAAAATGAAATCATAGCTTTGTAACAGAAATCAGGGACCAGTGGATTATCATTTCAGTTATAGGATAATGTATAAAATCAGTACATTTTAGAAGTCTTTTAAACAGCCAGTACTTTATAAAAACTATATTTTTATTCAAATTGAAGGGTAACTTGTTTATTGTTGTTGATTCTTATTTTTTAAATTAATTAATTTTTGGCTGCATTGGGTCGTCTTTGCTGCATGCAGGCTTTCTCTAGTTGCAGTGAGCGGGGGCTCCTCTTTGTTGCGGTGCGTGGGCTTCTCATTGTGGTGGCTTCTTTGGTTGCGGAGCACAGGCTCTAGGCGTGTGGGCTTCAGTAATTGTGGCTTGCGGGCTCAGTAGTTGTGGCACACGGGCTTAGTTGGTACGCGGCATGTGGAATCTTCCTGGACCAGGGCTTGAACCCATGTCCCCTGCATTGGCAGGCGGATTCTTAATCACTGCGCCACCAGGGAAGTCCTGATTCTTATTTTAATAATAGTTAAAGTGTCTTTTATCACTCCATCCGCAACATTCTCCCGTACTTTTAGTATATGAACAAAATGATAGTAATTTAGAAGGTGCTCATGCTCAGGGTCTCCACTGCACCATTTCATGAGACTGGGACAATCTGGTATCTGCACAGACATGTTTGATCAGAACATAGATTCCTGTGAAGGCATATTAAACATTGAGAAGGGAATGATAACAGAGTAAAAATGATTGTGTGTGATTTTTACTGCACTGTTTGTCCCCTAAATTAAATACAGCATGTCAAGATAGAAGAAAACTCCTAAAAATAAGAGCAAAATATTTTATGTCCAGATCACCAGCAAAGTCAGAGTCTGAGATGCTGATTAGGATTTTAGCAAAATGTCATTATAATGAAGCAGACATCTTTTTTAACAATTTAAAAAATATGAGAACTTTTGAATTCTTAAAGACAGATGGTTAAAAAGAGATGGCAAAGAAAACTAAGTAAGTAAGTAAGGATGTGTAGCAAAGCCTGACAGGATGGATGGAAAGGGTGTCACTTCTGAGGCTCTGGATCCTTCTCCCATCTCCTCCTTTGGACCGGTGTACTCAGGTGCCTGGCGTCCTGCTGTAGTTACAGTTGTGAAGCCAAAGCAGTAACAACACCTAATATGTTCTTTGCAGGTTCCATTACTTTCAACCGAGTTAAGATTTAACCTTGCCTCATGGGTCCCACAGGCTAGTGGGTTAGGGTCCTTTGTCAAAAAACAATAAAATACACACCAGGATTCCTCCTTTGTCATCTTCTTTTGGATGTTTCTCTTCTGTTTATGCAAGTTTGTGAGCAAAATGAGATAAATATGCTCATTCAGATACAACATTCCTGTGATGAATCAAATTGACTTTTTTTGGCTGAGACAAAGTGTGAGAAAGGAATTAAACACACTTTATTTTAATCAGATTATCAAACAAATATATATTAAAAGGCACTTTTTATTTATTTATTTTTTAAACATCTTTATTGGAGTATAATTGCTTTACAATGATGTGTTACTTTCTGCTTTATAACAAAGTGAATCAGTTATATATATACATATGTTCCCATATCTCTTCCCTCTTGCTTCTCCCTCCCTCCTACCCTCCCTATCCCACCCCTCTAGGTGGTCACAAAGCACTGAGCTGATCTCCCTGTGCTATGTGGCTGCTTCCCACTAGCTATTTTACTTCTGGTAGTGTATATATGTCCATGCCATCCTCTCACTTTGTCACAGCTTACCCTTCCCCCTCCCCATATCCTCAAGTCCATTCTCTAGTAGGTCTGTGTCTTTATTCCCGTCTTGCCCCTAGGTTCTTCGTGACCTTTTTTTTTTTCTTAGATTCCATATATATGTGTTAGTGTACGGTATTTCATTTTCTCTTTCTGACTTCACTCTGTGTGACAGACTCTAGGTCCATCTACCTCACTACAAATAACTCAATTTCGTTTCTTTTTATGGCTGAGTAATATTCCATTGTGTATATGTGCCACATCTTCTTTATCCATTCATCTGTTGATGGACACTTAGGTTGCTTCCATGTCCTGGCTATTGTAAATAGAGCTGCAATGAACATTTTGGTACATGACTCTTTTTGAATTCTGGTTTTTTCAGTGTATATGCCCAGTAGTGGGATTTCTGGGTTGTATGGTAGTTCTATTTTTAGTTTTTTAAGGAACCTCCATACTGTTCTCCATAGTGGTTGTAACAATTTACATTCCCACCAACAGTGCAAGAGTGTTCCCTTTTCTCCACACCCTCTCCAGCATTTATTGTTTCTAGATTTTTTGATGATGGCCATTCTGACTGGTGTGAGATGATATCTCATTGTAGTTTTGATTTGCATTTCTCTAACGATTAATGATGTTGAGCATTCTTTCATGTGTTTGTTGGCAGTCTGTATATTTTCTTTGGAGAAATGTCTATTTAGGTCTTCTGCCCATTTTTGGATTGGGTTGTTTGTTTTTTTGTTATTGAGCTGCATGAGCTGCTTGTAAATTTTGGAGATTAATCCTTTGTCAGTTGCTTCATTTGCAAATATTTTCTCCCATTCTGAGGGTTGTCTTTTGGTGGTGTTTATGGTTTCCTTTGCTGTGCAAAAGCTTTGAAGTTTCATTAGGTCCCATTTGTGCACTTTTAAAAAATGCCTATAATGATGCCCAGTTCCTTTGGAGATATAAAACTGTGCTAGTATTTGATTTCCAGGAAGCCATGTACAGATTCACATGTAATCTCCTTTAAAAAATGGGGAGTAAAGGAGTTAGCTTTGTTTCTGTTTGTCCTTTAGACCTGCTTCCTGGGTATTCTTGAGTGTTTTTGGTGTCAGTTTAGTATGTCTGGTGTAAATATGCGATAGGATACTGTTAGTGCTGCTCTGGTTTCACTCTGTCATCCCTGGGTGATCCTGGCCCTCCTTCCAGCTGAACCTCAACCAAGCCTTGTAACTGTCTCCGCCCAGCTCACTAGAAGGCCTTGTCCAGTTAAGTAAATGTTCATCCTTGAGCTGGAACCTGTTAGCTGTTCCTGGTTTATATGGTTCTTTCCTGAGCCACAAATCCCATCATTGGGATTATGATGTCTGGCCAGTTGATGTTTTCCTCCTTCTCTACACAAGGGTAAAATTATCCAACACTACTTACATTATAGGTATTCATATCAGTTCCAAATATTTGCCTGCCTTCTATGTATAAGGAATTGTGCAAGGCCCTGTGAGACTCCAGAGGTGAAGGTAATGAAGTCCCTATCCTGTTGAATCAGGGGTCAGATGAGCGAGTTTTTGCAGGTTAATGAAAAGAAGTGAGTCCTTACTATACATATTTTTTGGTACTTTTGAGGATAGTGGCTTGTCAGTGTACCTGTTTCTGGATAAATGGAGCTTGTTAGTGTAAGTCCCCCAGTTCTTCCATTTGAACCATTTTTATAAAAATGTTTTTAAAAGATTGTTACATACTTAAACATAGCAAACCAAGTGTGTCTTTCCAGGCAGAAGTATTAAAAGTAATCACACCTTTTCTTGTTGACTTAAAATTTGTATCACGAGCATCAGTTATAATAATAACTGTTACTCAGTTTAGATACCTTTTGCCCCTACCCAAACTAATAAAAGACATAAAACCACAGATCCAGGAAGCTCAGACATCCCTCCAATCAGAATAAATACCTCCCAAATAAAACCTAGGCACACATATCCAAAAATATTACTTTGTAATTGTAAAACCTAAATATTACTAAGCAAACTCAGCATTTGAGCTCATCTTACGTTTGCTCAAGAATAAATGAAATTTCTTATATTGGGTTGGCCAAAAAGTTCATTTGGGTTTTTCTGTACCATCTTAAGGAAAAACCCAAAAGAAGTTTTTGGCCAACCCAATATTTACCAGCACAATCATTCATTAAAAAATTTCTTACGAACTCTTATTATCGGTTTAAGAGGAATCCATTTTAGCCCTTTAACCACTTGCGTATATTGCTCCAGCCATGGTAGGGCAGAAGTGAAAGCTTACTTGTGGTTCCCAATTGTATTCATTATTCTTTTCATTTTAAAACTTTGCTTTGGAAATCCCATATTTATTTATTTATTTATAAAAATTTATTTTTTTATTTTTTAAAACTTTTGCCTGTGTTGGGTCTTCATTGCTACCTGCGGGCTTTCTCTAGTTGTGGTGAGCGGGGGCTACTCTTTGTTGCGGTGTGTGGGCTTCTCATTGCAGTGGCTTCTCTTGTTGAGGAGCACGGGCTCTAAGCACGCAGGCTTCAGTAGTTGTGGCATGTGGGCTCAGTAGTTGTGGCTCGCGGGCTCTAGAGCACAGGCTCAGTAGTTGTGGCTCACGGGCTTAGTTGCTCTGCAGCATGCGGGATCTTCCCGGACCAGGGCTCGGACCCGTGTCCCGTGCATTGGCAGGTGGATTCTTAACCGCTGCGCCACCAGGGAAGTCCTGCAAATCTCTCTTTTTTTTTGTGGTACGCGGGCCTCTCACTGTTGCGGCCCCTCCCATTGCGGAGCACAGGCTCTCGACGCGCAGGCCCAGCGGCCATGGCTCACAGGCCCAGTTGCTCCGTGGCATGTGGTATCTTCCCGGACCGGGGTACGAACCCGTGTCCCCTGCATCGGCAGGCGGACTCTCAACCACTGTGCCACCAGGGAAGCCCTAGAGATCTCTTTTTTCAAGTCATGTTTGTATATAAGTACTTCACACAGAATTCATTAATGTAAATTTTAAATATAATTTTATTATTCAGTTGTGAATTGTTAATTGAATAATAAAATTATAGGCAGCTGTTGCTTTAACTGTTTTTTTTTTTTTGCGGTACGCAGGCCTCTCACTGTTGTGGCCTCTCCCATTGCAGAGCACAGGCTCCGGACGCACAGGCTCAGCGGCCATGGCTCACGGGCCCAGCCGCGGCATGTGGGATCTTCCCAGACGGGGGCATGAACCCGTGTCCCCTGCATCGGCAGGCGGACTCTCAACCACTGCGCCACCAGGGAAGCCCTAACTATGTTTTAAAGTGGATGTGCCAAAGCTATATAATAGCTTGATCACCTACAGTATGGAGGGCAGTTGAGTGAAATTAATCATCTGCTGTCTTTAATGTGTTCTGAAATTCTGGTACTAGACAGACAGCAGTGAGACCTGCACAGAGGATTGTCTTTTCTGTTGTGTTAAATGAATTATCATCATTTATTATGATGTCAGTCATGTGGAACTGAGGAGACGATTCAGCACAGATACCTACTAAGGTACCATAAAACTCATGGGGTAAAGTGGTGTAATCTTACACAATTGGAAGCCACCTAACTACTTCTGAGTACAACAACTGAAGAAGTCCCAAAGTTAAGTTTCCCTGCAGTGAAGCCAAAACGCTTATTTTCAATTTGTTGTTCGTTCATAAGACAACCGTGCACATTTGGGTGGGTCTTTTAAAGTAACAAAGCCTTCTCTTCATGCTGTACTTGAAAGACACTTGGCTCAGGCTTGGACTCCTAGCCATTTCCTAGTATCGGGCCTGGTGTTTGCACTCTGTCCTCTGAATGAATACTGGTGCTAATAGCTGTAACCCTGGCGGGGGTGTGTGTGGTGGAGCCTCGAAAGTACTTCATGCCTTCTTCCTCTGATGGCCCTTGAGCTCTGAGTGAAGAATCACTTGGGAAATTAGAACAATCTGATTGTTTTTGTAGCGCCACCACTAAGTATTCAGGATTCCTCATAATATCCTACTGGATAATAGAAATATCATTAGTTGAAAAATAAATCAGGCCTGATGTTGAAAATTCACACACCTTTAAACAGTGTGAATGGTGAAATTCAATTAAGGTCTGTATCTTGGGAGTATTGTACCTATTTTCTTTTCCTGTTTTCATCATTATACTTGGGTTATGTAAAATGTCAACAGTAGAGGAGGCTGCGTAAAGGGTGTATGGGACCTCTACTATTTTTGCACATTTTCTGTAAGTCTAAAATGATTTCAAAATTAAATTTTCTCAATAAGCTACTAGAAATCGTTTCCAGTCATCCTATGTTAAGGAAACTTTCCTCAAGAAAAACCGCAAAAGTGAAACTAAGAACATTTCTGACTGCCATTTTCGTTACTTGAAATGTCTCATTTACATGAGATATAAGCAAATGTGCATGGATGCATCTGAAAATTTCGTTTTTTATTTGAAAAGAAAATGGAAACAGGACTTGGAATAGTGATAAGTAAGCGAACACCAAGTAAAGTATGGCCGCCTGCTTTTTTTAGTCTTAAAAGCTCTGTCACATCGGTTGAGACCCAACACTGTGGTTCTTCATGTTTGGGCCTCCTTTCTGCCCTCCCCCTGCAGTCATTTACTTGCTTTTACAGGAATGATCATTAGACCTCTGTGGCAATGGAAATACTTATTTAGGTTGAGAAGTTACGGCAATTTAAAAATTTTGGGTGTTGAGACAGGGCCTTAAAAAAAATCCTCCATTCCAAACCCACATGATTTATATACATTTATTGACATCAAAATATTTTCTTTAATAACTTGCGTATTATATTGTAGCTTCCGTAGAAGTTGAGCTGTGTATCGAGGAAGCTTATAAATGTTGCTTACATACTATTCTGTCTACAAGGCACATGGCTTTGAGGGGACCATAAAAATCAGCTTCAGTTCCCCCACTTTCGATCTGTGTGACCTCAGGCAAGTTACTTGACAACTCTTAGTACCACCCTACACCTGTGTGTCTGGATAATAATACACACCTTTCAAAATTAAATGAGAAATGTGAAATCTTTTGCATAGTCTCTGGAACATGCTAGGTGCTCAGCAAGTGGTAAGTAATACTGTCAATAGCAGTCATTCATACTGTTGTGTAAACTACATTTTTATTCCATTTTCTAATCTCTTAAATTATTTAAAGCTAATAAACAATAATATTACACTTCCTATGAGTAATCTTTCCTGTCTGTTTTTTGTTTTAACATCTTTATTGGAGTGTAATTGCTTTACAATGGTGTGTTAGTTTCTGCTTTATAACATAGTGAATCAGTTATACATATACATATGTTCCCATATCTCTTCCCTCTTGCGTCTCCCGCCCACCCTCCCTATCCCACCCTTCTAGGTGGTCACAAACCACCGAACTGATCTCCCTGTCCTATGCAGCTGCTTCCCACTAGCTATCTATTTTACATTTGGTAGTGTATATATGTCCATGCCACTCTCTCACATCGTCCCAGCTTGCCCTTCCCCCTCCCCATGTCCTCAAGTACATTCTCTACGTCTGTGTCGTTGTTCCTGTCCTGCCTCTAGGTTCATCAGAACCTTTTTTTTTTTTTTTTTTTAGATTCCATATATATGTGTTAGCCTATGGTATTTGTTTTTCTCTTTCTGACTTACTTCACTCTGTATGACAGACTCTAGGTCCATCCACCTCACTACAAATAACTCAATTTCATTTCTTTTTATGGCTGAGTAATATTCCATTGTATATATGTGCCACATCTTCTTTATCCATTCATCTGTTGATGGACACTTAGGTTGCTTCCATGTCCTGCCTGTTGTAAATAGAGCTGCAGTGAACTTTGTGGTACATGACTCTTTTTGATTTATGGTTTTCTCAGGGTATATGCCCAGTAGTGGGATTGCTGGGTTGTAAGGCAGTTCTATTTTTAGCTTTTTAAGGAACCTCCATACTGTTCTCCATAGTGGCTGTATCAATTTACATTCCCACCAACAGTGCAAGAGGGTTCCCTTTTCTCCACACCCTCTCCAGCATTTATTTGTAGATTTTTTGATGATGGCCATTCTGATTGGTGTGAGGTGATACCTCATTGTAGTTTTGATTTGCATTTCTCTAATGATAAGTGATGTTGAGCATCCTTTCACGTGTTTGTTGGCAATCTGTATATCTTCTTTGGAGAAATGTGTATTTAGGTCTTCTGCCCATTTTTGGATTGGGTTGTTTGTTTTTTGATATTGAGCTGCATGAGCTGCTTGTAAGTTTTGGAGACTAATCCTTTGTCGGTTGCTTCGTTTGCAAATATTTTCTCCCATCCTGAGGGTTGTCTTTTCGTCTTGTTTAAGATTTCCTTTGCTGTGCAAAAGCTTTTAAGTTTCATTAGGTCCCATTTGTTTATTTTTGTTTTTATTTCCATTTCTCTAGGAGGTGGGTCAAAAAGGATCTTGCTGTGATTTATGTCATAGAGTGTTCTGCCTGTGTTTTCCTCTAAGAGTTTTGTAGTGTCTGGCCTTACATTTAGGCCTTTAATCCATTTGGAGTTTATTTTTGTGTATGGTGTTAAGGAGTGTTCTAAGTTCATTCTTTTACATGTAGGTGTCCAGTTTTCCCAGCACCACTTATTGAAGAGGCAGTCTCTTCTCCATTGTATATTCTTGCCTCCTTTATCAAAGATATGTGCGTGGCTTTATCTCTGGGCTTTCTGTCCTGTTCCATTGATCTATATTTCTGTTTTTGTGCCAGTACCATACTGTCTTGATTACTGTAGCTTTGTAGTATAGTCTGAAGTCAGGGAGCCTGATTTCTCCAGCTCCATTTTTCTTTCTCAAGATTGTTTTGGCTGTTTGGGGTCTTTTGTGTTTCCATACAAATTGTGCAATTTTTTGTTCTAGTTCTGTGAAAAATGCCATTGGTAGTTTGACAGGGATTGCATTGAATCTGTAGATTGCTTTGGGTAGTATAGTCATTTTCAATGTTGATTCTTCCAGTCCAGGAACATGGTATATCTCTTCATCTGTATCGTCTTTAATGTCTTTCATCAGTTTCTTATAGTTTTCTGCATACAGGTCTTTTGTCTCCTTAGGTAGGTTTATTCCTAGGTATTTTATTCTTTTTGTTGCAGTGGTAAATGGGAGTGTTTCCTTAATTTTTTCCTGTCTTTCCAGCCAGTTTTTTGTTGATCACAATCCTCCAGTTCCTCCATATATGTGAACAAATATGTAATTTCAAAATATTTTCATAATTCATGTACAGTACTTTTTACCAGCCAGTTTTCTTATCATTATCCTCGTTGCTTAATGAATTTAAAGTTGCCCCCAAATGAATCATTTGTAAACAACACTCATCTTTTTAGCTTGGTCTCAGTATTCTTTTTCCAAAGTTCTATATTCAGACAATTCATTATTAAAAAAAATTACAAACCCATATTATTTAAAGCAAGTTGCTTTGGACATTGACAGAGTTTGTTCATTTACTTGGATAATCTAATATCATTCTAGTAAAAGTTACCTGTATTTGGAAGTGAAGTGTCTTATAAATACCTTCTATCTGCTGTCAAAATACCTGTAACCTATAGATCCAAGTTCAAGTATGTATATACTCTGTACCTACCTGTTTAAACTTTGGTAAGTTACTTAACTTCTCTGAGCCTCAACTTTCTTGTCTGTAAAATGAGGATAAGATAGCACATACCTTAGAAGATTGTGGTTAGGATTTCATGAGTTAATGTATGTAAAGAGTTGGGTACCTGGAGCATAGTAAGTTCTGTGTGTTTATTGTGGTTGCTGTTATAATCGTTACTTCTCTTATGCTGTGTTTGCCATGGGAGTTTCTCACTTGAATCTAAATCTTTTGGTTATAGAGATTTTTGTTTAAGATATTTATTAGTATCCTTTTCTAATACAAAATGATTTCCTCATATGTTTTTAGGTTAAATTGTTCTGGCCAGGTGATATGCTTATCTTTGGAGATTCTATTTTTAAATTGTGTCTTCAGTCATTAGAGTCTGTTTTGATCCAGTGTTTTACTTCCCCTGGCAACCAGTTTTTTTCCTTCCTAGATTACAACAGGCACCTCTGTGAAGCCTTCTTTGTCACTTTCTGTTATAACCCTCTTCTGCCTTCACTCTACTCCCATCCCATATTAGACCTGGGGACTGCTATCTTTTTTCCCTTGACCTTATACTGCCTGAATCCTAGTAGGTATTGAGTAAATGTTGAATTTATGAGTTACATAGTATCTTTGATTTTTTCTCCTGTATGACATGTAGTGCACATCTTATTATTTGTTCTTTATTACTGCTTATAAACTCAGCATTATTCGTAGTATTTTAAGTTTGTTTGGAGTAAACTTTGGCTCTCTGGAACCCTTGAAGCTACCAGTAGAAACTGAAGATGACGTCATTACCAGAATGACTATTTTATGTTTTGTATCCTTTTTCTAAAAAGTCAGCAAAGTAAATAATGGTGTTAAATTTGGCATTAGCCTGATAAAATACACATTTTGCCATCTTTAAAGTAAAAAGTTGCTGTTCTACTAATTTGCTTCTTATGCTGTCTTGAGTGCTTATAAGAGCTCTGGAGAAAAAAATGTTTTCTACACAGATATACTTGCAAGCATTAGAGCATTTACTGAAAAAATACCAAATACTCTGCTTAATGCCAAGATTATCTTTAGAAAGCTGTTTGTGCTAAAACTTTTTTTTAGCTCATCTACTTCCACAAGGTTACAAAAATCTTTTTGATAGCTGCACTCTTAGTCCAGTGATTTTAATAAATACACTTTCCAAGTAACTGTTCTCATTAGTTAGGTGGAAGGAAATGTTGGAGCCCTCAGACACCATACATTATTATATCTCTAACTTGTTAGGTAGTTTCCATAGTTAGGTGACTGACTTAAGAAAAGTTGACAAACAGGGCCCTACATGCCTTGGTTTGTTTATATGGCATCTTCTCCATTTCTGTAGCAACTTACTCAACCTTCCAGGTGTATTTTCGGTGGGGAAGTATTGAGAGTAGAAAATTAGTACTAGGTTTGCTGTTCTTCTTTCAGTTGTGGTATATTTGATCATCCATAAAAATGTCATGCCACCATCAGCAGGTCATTATACTATTCTAACCATTGTAATGAATGTATTCAAGAGGTCTTATTTCTAATATTCTTCATCCTTATTGCAGTACCTGCCATTATGCTAGACATCCTATCCAGTGCAGTAAGGCAAGAAAAATAAATAAAAGGCAATAATCCAAATTGGAAAGGAAGAAGTAAAACTGTTTATTCACAGACAGATGATCACTGATGTAGAAAATTTGATGGAAGCTCCATAGAAGCTACTAGAGCTGATAAATTTAGCAAGGCTGCAGAATACAAGATCAGTATGCAAAAGTCAATTGTATTTCTACATATTAAGCAATCAGAAACTGAAATTTAGAGAAAAAAAAAAAGCAATACCATTTACAGTAGCACCAAAACGTATGAAATACTTAGGGATAGAATTGACAATACAAGGGCAAGACCTGTATACTGAAAACTGCAAAACATCGTTGAGAGAGAATAATGGAGCCCCAGGGCTTCCCTGGTGGTCCAGTGGTTAAGAATCCGCCTGCCAGTGCAAGGAACACAGGTTTGCGCCCTGGCCCGGGAAGATCCAACATGCTGCGGAGCAACTAAGCCCTTGTATCACAACTACTGAGCCTGAGCTCTAGAGCCCACAAGCCACAAGTACTGAGCCCATGTGCCACAAGTACTGATGCCTGCGCGCCTAAAGCCCATGCTTCACAACAAGAGAAGCCATGACAGTGAGAAGCCCGCTCACCGCAACGAAGAGTAGCCCCCGCTCACCATAGCTAGAGAAAGCCCACGCACAGCAACAAAGACCCAACACAGCCATAAATGAATGAATGAAAATAATGGAGCCCCAAGTAAATGGAGAGATGCACCATGTTTATGGGTCAGAAAACTCAATACTGTTAGCATCTCCGTTCTCTCCAAAGTGATTGATAGATTCATTGCAATTCAAATCAGAATCTCAGCAGGCCGGACGGACTTCCCTGGTGGTGCAGTGGTTAAGAATCCACCTGCCAATGCAGGGGACATGGGTTTGAGCCCTGGTCTAGGAAGATCCCACATGCCGCGGAGCAGCTAAGACCGTGAGCCACACCTACTGAACCTGAGCTCTGGAGCAGCTAAGACCATGAGCCACACCTACTGAACCTGAGCTCTAGAGCCCACGAGCCACAACTAGTGACCCTGCTCGTATAGAGCCTGTGCTCCGCGACAAGAGAAGCCACCACAGTGAGAAGCCCATGCATAGTGATGAAGAGTAGCCCCCATTCACCCCGCAACTAGAGGAAGCCTGTGCACAGCAACAAAGACCCAACGCAGTGAAAAATAAATAAAAATTAATTAATTAAAAAAATCTCAGCAGGCAGTTTTGCAGGAATTGATAAGCTGATTCTAAAATTCTTACAGAAGTGCGAAGACTCTAGACTAGTCTGAAGGACTTTGACAAAGAAGAAAGTTGGAGAATTAACACTACTTGAACGCAAGATTTATTATAGAGGTGTAGTAGTCAAAAAAGTATTGAATTGGTATCAAGATAGATGTGTAGATTAGAGCAAAATAGAGTCCAGAAATAAATCCACACATATATGGACAATTGATTATTGACAACAGTGAGAAGGCAGTTCATTGCAAAAAGGCTAGTCCTTTCCAATTGCTGGAACAATTACATATCCATGTTTAAAAACAAAACAAAACAAAAGAACTTCAAACCTCTTAGCATACATAAAAATCAACTTAAAATGGAAGATCTAAATATCAAACCTAAAGACAAAATTTCTAGAAGAAAACATAGATGAAAAATCTTTGTGGTCTGAGTTAGGTAAAGATTTCTTAGATAAGTCACCAAATGCAAGATCTGTAAAAGGATAATTTGCACATCAAAGTTAAATATTCTGTTCTTGGATGGACACTGTTAAGAGTATGAAGAGACAAGCCACAGACTAGGAGAAAAGAATTGCAGGTGACCTATAGCTGGACTATATAAAGAACTGTAAAACTCAGTAATTACAAAAACAGACAACCCGATGAAAACATGCAAAACTTTTGAACAGACACTTCACTAAAGAAAATATATTCTGGATGGTAAAAAAGTACATGAAAAGGAGCTCAGCATCATTAGTCATTAGGGAAATACATATTAAAACCACAATGAAACGCTACTGCATACCAATTAAAATGGTTAAATTTTTAAAATACAATACCAGGTGTGGGAAAGGATGTAAAGAAACTGGAACTGGTCTAAATGTAAAATATGACCACTTTCTAAAACAAGTTGGTAGTTTTTTTTTTTTAACATCTTTATTGGGGTATAATTGCTTTACAATGGTGTGTTAGTTTCTGCTTTATAACAAAGTGAATCAGTTATACATGGTAGTTTCTTAAAAAGTATACATCCATATACCTGCCATGTGGTTCAGCTATTTCACTTCTAGGTATTTTCCCAAGAGAAATGAAGGCCTGTGTCCATACGAAAACATGAATATAAATGTTCATAGCAGCTTTATTTGTAATAGCCAAAAACTGGAAAAATCCCAAATGTCTGTCAATAGGCAAGTATATAAACAAATAATGATACAGTGGAATATTACTTAGCAATTAAAAAGGGGTGAACTATTGATATCCACACTAACATGAATGAATCATACAGAAATTCTGAAGGAAAGAATTCGAGTTAAAAAAATTAATGTATAATTACAGTTATATAAAATTCTAGAAAAGGCAAACGAATGTAGAGTGACCGATCAGATTGTTTAGGGGTTGGTAAGGAAGGGCAGGAAAGGGGGATGACAAGGGGACCCGAAACTTTTTTGGGGTGATGGATATGTTCACTGTCTTAATTATGGTGATGATTTCACATGTATGTCTATCAAAAGTTACCAAATCACGTACTTTAAATACGTGTAGTTTATTGGATATCAGTTATACCTCAATAAAGCTAAAAACAAAAATAAAGAGTGCAGGCTCTGCTGTTAGAAAGCCTGGGTAAAAGAAGGATAATAACAGGACCCAACTCTCAGGGTGTTGTGAAGACTGTGGGTTTTGATGTATGGTCAGAGATTAGACCAGGGCCTGACTCAGCACTCTTCACCATTTGATATGACTGTATTTTATTTTCTACTAAATCATAAACTCTCAACAAGCAAGGCACCACATCTCTGCCATCATTTTGCCTTGTTTGAAACTCAGCACGAGTATTTATTTGTGTAATCCTCAACGTATTACAAAAACAGGGCGAAAAGCATTTTGACGAACTTTACGTGGTTCAGTAATAGAATTAGCATCCTTCAAACATGTATAGCATGGGTAAAGATTGAAAAAAGAACTGTGGAATTTGGTATACACTGCTCTGGCCTAATTTGTGAATTATGGTATTTATATGTTTAGAATTATATGGGAAATATTTAAAATGTTACCTTGTCTTAAAGATATACCTTTATTTTTATACGTGTATGTAAATGTGTGTATATGTGTGTGTCTATCACACATATTCCCTGAAAATGGTTTCCTTTGGGCACTCTAACGTAGCTGTCACCCTCATTTCTTTGACTTATTTTAGAATGCAGTTAAGTCCTTGGGAAAATCACTTATGTCATCAGTGAGGAATGCCACCAAAATAGCTTCTCACTTAAGTTCCCATCCCCAGAGCTAACCCACGGGAGGTTCCGATAAATTCAAATATTTAATAACTTGTATTTTTCTTTCTCCTTAAACACAGGCCCTCTGGTCCTGGAGGCAGGATCATGTGGTGGATTCTTGGCAGTCAGCAGTCTGTGGAGCATTTGCAGGTGCAAAGGATTATATTATACTGGGAAAGACCAAAGAGGGGGAGAAAAATGTGAAAATATTAACTGTGCAAAAACAACATTCTTCAGAAATTCCAGATTGTTTGGAAGAAGAGAGTCCCACTAGTTGTTTGAGAAAAGAGAGTGTCTTAGGAAAAAAAAAAAAAAAACTGCTAAAAAGGTGTCTGCCTGAAAGACAGCCAATTTGTTTTTGACAAATTTTTTCTTTTTATTAAAGCCTTCACTCAGGCCCTTGGATTATCTTAAAGATGATTTAGCAAGGCCTCTGTGGGAAGAGACTGGCTGTGGGTGCAGCTGTCTGCCTTGAGCACTTCTTGGGGGGGTTAGGTGATTTTTGCAGAAGGCAATGATTCACGGTCCATGTGACATGTTTGACAGCGCCGTAGATTAACTGGTGTCAGGAGAGCGGAGGCTGCTCCACAACTTACTGAAGGCTAAACTGCGTGGTGTAGAAAATATGGAGATCTAAACATCTGGGCATTTTCTAGACATTAAACAAAGAGCAGAGTGACACTATGCAATGTCTATCCATCACTTGGTCATATGCATTTTCCAGTGAGGTTTTAGTGAGAACTCAGAAACTGGAAAGAAGTTAAAAAGTAAAGGTGTAACAGTCTAAAAGAGAAATACATTTTGTTGCAAATAAAGGTGAGTGAGAATTATGGTTCAAATAAATTGAAACGGAAATTTGCCAGAAAATTGTAAACTGCTGGTTTTGATGTGAAGCCAGTAAACTGACAGATATGCGGGCTTAGGATACCAACCTTAGTAGAAAATAATTCGTTTCCAATTTGTTTAATGGTCATTGGGTGGGTTTTTAGTTGTAGTGATTAGGAAAACAGAAAACATACATTTTATAATTAATAATTGGACCCATCTGACTTATAGAATTGATAATCCAAAATAAGACTCTTGCCTCTAGATATGAAGCCAGCTCAGATTGCTTATGACGGGTAATTGTTTCCACATGATCCATAGTCATTAGCTGTGTTAAATGGGGACGTGGTCTTGATTCATTTGCCAGTGGTCAGGAGTCTTTACTCCCCAGTCCCTAAGAAATGTGTGTTTCTGTGGACTCCCTTCTGGGTCCTGGGCACAAAGTGAGCATTCTGGAAATTGAGTCATCCTGGATAAGGAAGGCCGGTTCTTAAAGTTAACATACTATAAAACGTCTGAGTGTTGAAACAAATATATATATTCTCTGGTCCCTTCCCTTAAGTAGCTAATTCAAAGATTCGCTTGCAAATATGCATTGTTCCTATTAAGGACATGTGCGTTCATTACAATTCCTTTTTCTGAATAATGCTGTGTAATAGGCACTAAGTACTTAGTTTAGTCAGGGGGTGGGAGCCCGGGAGAAACTTGGTATCAGACCCCCACTGTTTGGCGGGATCCTGTGGGCCAGGCTCTTTCCATTCCGGTGGCCCCCCTGAGGATGAGGAGTGCAGCAAGCCACACTGCCCTCCAGGGACAGTGGGGAAGCTGGGATGCGGGGCAGGGAAGGGATTCGCCCAGAGAGCCTCAGGATCCAGTGCTGGCTGACCTGTCTGAATCATACGGCTGTCAAACCTCTGTTCTATCCCCAACTAAGGAACGAGACTTTGGGGCCTTATTGAGCACCTGTTTCCTTACCTGTAATGCAGAAGCAACCCTCCCTCTGTTAAGGAGTTGTTGCTGGGATAGGTGCGATAATGTGCATTAGAACTGCGTCTACGGAGTTTATTTCAATAAAAACAACCAGCACCCAGGAAATGAAAAGCTGTCATCATCACAGTAATTCATATTCTTAATTGCATAGAAAAAAGTAACACATTAATAATAAAGTTACTCTACGTAATCATCACCTCTTGTAGGGTGTAGATTTAAAAACTACTCCAAGACAATTATTTTTTAGCTGAGGTTCTGATAGGAATTTGCCCAAGGTCTGCAGAAAATCCATTGTCAGTACATGTACATGTATTTAACAAAAGATAAAGTAAAATAAATAGATTTCGTGTTTATATCCCTTTTGTTTTGAAATTTTAGTTGGTACAAATGTTGATCCTGAGGAACAAGGTTACTCTTTTAAAACCTTTCTGAAAGATAAACGTAATTGGAAAATATTTCAGATTGTGAGAAAGCAACATTCTGTAAGAATTTGCTGCAAGATTGTGCACTGCGCAGTATAGAGAAATGACTAATGACTAGTCATCTTGGGCAGCCCCTAAGATCTGACATGCTTACCGGCTGTACTTTCAGACGTTTTTGCCTTACATGGCCACAGAGGCAGTGATAAAACTTGCCCTATAAACCAGAAATCTGATTTCTCATCCCTGTGTGCTTTTCCAAGTTTAACCTGGTTGAATCATTGTAGACGAACCACTCTCTGGCCATCCTTGGCGCTCTTCGGTGCCCATGCTTTATAAACCACTTGGCACAAATACCCAAAAATGTCCCTTGAGATTGGAGGTGTTGATGGCTCGTCATGCTCAGAAATTCCCTTGGCTTCTGGTCAGGGGTTAGATTGGGGGTGGGGAAACGGACTTTGCCAACTTCCCTACTTCAAGTTAACTTCCAAACATAAAACCATCATTCAGTCTTAATAATTATGACATCTGCTACTATAGGGATATCTGCTACTATAGGGATATCTGCTGTTCTAACGTCCTTTGATTAGTTTCCTGTAATGAACACTTAACTTACATTCTCTAAGAGAGAAGGAGAGAGAGAGATCTCTCCCGCCATGGCTTGAAACTCTAGAATAGGGTGAGGATTGTTTGGGTAACAAATGACAGGGCTTGATGCAGTCTTTAAAACACAAAGGAAAACACGTTTTTTGCCGTTGCTGTTGTTGAAGCAGTCCAAGTCTGGACGCTTGTTTGGAGCTCGTCGGTGGAGCTGCTTTTCCTGCTCCCGGCTCATCTGGGGAGGGGAGCCCCTGGGCGGACAGTGCGTGGCAGTGCCGCCCACTACTGCTCCCACCACATTCACAGCTGCTGTTGGAGGTGACAGCTCCATAACTCTCGTAGGAAGGCGGCCCCTTTGTCTGGAGAAGGCGAAGAACCTGCATTTCTTCCCTGAGGACACGTGAGATGTAGTTTCGCTGTAAAAGTCTAGTTTCCCCTGAATCTGGTTCTTGAAAGCAGTTAGCCTAACATTCAGTAAAAACCCAACTCTGGTGGAACCCAGAGAAAATTGTTTCACATGTGATTTGAGCACTAAAGTAGCCTGCAGTCGCTGTACCAAATAATTATTTCCTGTCTAATGTTAGCATGTTCCTTGTATTTATTACCAGCGGTGTACATTTCCCTTAAGTAAAATGCAGAAAATAACTACATTGTAACTGAAAATACAGCTCCCCTCCCCATCATGACCAGTTACTCTATTACGTGATCTTCACAAGTCCTTCTTACAGCCTCATAAAAAACATTGTGAGGTCTGTGAATTAAAGCAGTCTTTGATATTTGAAGACATTTAAATCGTCTTATTAATAACTTGCATAAAATAAAGTTTCCATCGTGGTAATAAAAGTAGGACCTATTTTAGCATATGCATTTTTGTCTAACTTTTCTTCTTATTACTTTCATGAAACAGAAATCACTGGGAGAATATTGGCAGGCATCTACAGTAGAGGAATGGTGAACTTTTGCTAATGGCCCAAATAAGTTCGATTTACAGTATCCAAACTTAGTAGAAAACAAATACTTTTCAACACAGGTGACGTGTGAGAGCCTGAGTGGTCAGACAGGGGACAGATGACGTCCTTGTCAATTTTTAGTTGGTTCAGGTCAGTTTGTAAAGATTTTCAAGTAGGAAAATCGTGTATGCACTTCTGGATTTTAACAACTGGATACATTTGGATTTGTCTTATTCATATATCAAAGTCATCATGTAGTGAAACAGCATTACTTTTGGAGCCAAGGTACACACGACTTTTGAGTCCCACCTCCTCTATGGCAGAGTAAGTGGTTAAAAAAAAGTAAGAGTAGTATTTCAGGACTGGGTCCACAAAATTTTAAAATACTTGCAGTTTAGCAGGTCTCTGAATTTCAGACAACTTTTGAATTGGGAGGAAAGTGTTTCACATATTCATAACTCAAAGGTGGCTAAAATAAAAGGGACTCCAGTATACATGTTTATGGTTTTTACTCGTTAGCCCTAAGATTGGTGTCATTCTGGGTACATCTCTCAAGAAGTCAGCATCATAATAAATGTTACCCAATGGAGGAGGTTCAGTTTAATGATCTTATTTCAGCAACATATTTTAGAAAGATATTGGGCAGAGATCAAATGACCTCCTTGTCCACACGCCGCAAAACTTAGAGGGAGAAGTGTGCTATTTCTGAAGCATCCTTCACACACGTTCTGTTGAGCTCTTAGAAAACTGCTGATTTCACCCTGGCTCACGGAAGCTGAATCTTTAGAAAGCCCTTTTGGGCTCATTATTTCTATCTCCTTTGGGCCTTTTGGGGTTTACGATATATCTTTGTATCGTATTAAATAAAATAATGGTACCATATACTGTGATTTCTGTTAAAAAAGTAGTCCTCCAGTTCCTCTGTCTGTAGATATGGACCCGTTTAAAATATGTGGATTTAAAAAAAATCAGTTTGGCACTCATGGCATTTAAATAAAGAGGACAGGAGAGAAAAGTTAGGAAAGAAGCAGGTAAGGAAGAATGCAGGCTTGAATCAAAACTGACTCTAACAAGATATGGAAGCGAGTTTAGAAATCTTGTTACTCTAACTGGCCTGTTGATCAGAAGCCTGCAAATACAGAAACATTTATACTCTTTTAACCGTAAGAAGCCAACCACTTATATGAAAAATGCCCACACTGATACCCGTGTCTGTTTGCCGGTTTTGCCTCAGAGCAGAAACGACAGCAGCATTTTGGAGTCAGATTAGAGAAGATGGGCCCATGGAAGGCATGGACCCCCCCGAGACTCATGGGGCACAGCATGCCTCTCCGAGTGGGAGTCTGACCACGACACACCCCTGTGTACACAGGTTTGTCTGCTGCTTCACAAAAGAGCAAGCTACATTGTGGGGCCTTGTTTTTTAACTTGCAGGTATAAAACATTATCCCGTCACCTCTTCTATATGCAGTCAGACATCACTACAAAGCAGGGGAGTGTGTGGGTAAAGATTTTGCATGTGTGCTTCCTAGTCTTGATTCAATCAGGTGGACGTAACAATAAAGCAGTATTTCTGGCAGAGTTATGAGAAATTAATTACAAAATAAAAATGAGAAAATACCGTGTAATGCAGTAAACAGGACCTCACTTGTGTGTTGGGTATTTTTATATGCACAGGTGGATTTGCAGCTGCAGTCACCACGCCTCTGGACGTGGCAAAAACCAGAATCATGTTGGCAAAGGTAAGTGGTAAAATAATGTAATGTAGACACAACAGATGCTTGTATCTGTTAGCACTTAGGGCTTACATGTTTATAAAGTGAACAAAAGTGGCATAACACCTATAGTTAGCAGCCTTCTGCTGCCTATAGTTTCACTAATGAAACTGCCTTTGGACAAAGCAATATCCACAGGAATCGCTGTGACTGATGTCTGGGTAGCATTTTACCTTTTTGCAGTCATTTTCACCTGTATTATGTGAACAGGGAGGGCCGGTAGGGCCTCTGCCTGGTGATATGATTTTCAGAGAATCTCTGTTTTTACTGGGGACAGACCCGAGGCTCAGAGCGTTGGCCTGCTTCATGCCATGCAGCAAGCATGAGGCTCTGAACTTATAAGAGTGAAGGCTTATTAAGCCTTCACCAGATGACTTAGGACATTTTTCAGAATTGTTAAAAAAGGTCGTTAAGTAAAATTGTTTTTAAAACCCTGGACCGAGGCTACAGGGAAAGGCATACATATACCTGGACCAAAACAATGAAACCTAAAAAGTCATACCCTTGTGGAAACGTGGAACAAATAAGGGCAGACTCGTAGTACGTAGCTTGATAGGGCAAAGCCTGTTTTAAATTGAACACAGTATTCTTGATTAAGTGTGTTCATTAGCCACTTAGATAAGTTTCATAATCATTACCATTCACACTGATTATTCCCCATCCTCCTCAGATGAGTTAATACTGCTTTCAGTATCTTTCCTGTTCAATAGTAGTATGTGAATTATCTGGGTTAAGCTCTGCTCATAGGCTGACAGTGAGAGAAGGAACCTAGACAAGCTACTTCTGGTGGGAAATGGGCCAACTCAGTGCTTGCTTGTGGGTTCAAGTGTGAGGGCTTCTCGTCTAGTGAGATCCAGAGGTCCTGATTCCCGGGAGACCCCCCAGTCTATCTGGAACTGTGTCCTACAGGAGGGTGGTGGGGAGCCGTGCATCTGAGGGTATCTAGAGCCCGCTGCAAGTTCGTTGGGGAGTTCCGTGAGGTGATGGCTTCTCTTTTGTCTTTCCATGCAGGCCGGCTCCAGCCCTGCAAGTGGGAACGTCCTCTCTGCCCTGCATGGTGTCTGGCGGACAGGGGGGCTGTCGGGGTAAGGCTGGGAAGGGAGGCCCCGCCGCCGTCGCCGTCCACCCTCCTTCTCCTTTAGCCCAGCATCGGGAGAACACCCACCCTTCCTTTTGCTTGCCCTGGTTGGGGTATCATTTACTTTTATCGTACAAAACGTTACGTTTGATGTTGCTTACGTGAGATGATATTGCACAGTCGAGTTGACGCAGTGTCGTAGTGGGTGATTCCCATCTCAGTGTTAGATGGCATCCACCTCTGTGGCCTCTGCCAGGTTCTGGATTGCATCACTGAGAAAGCCGGCGTCCAGTTGTGTAAGGCAGGACGCAAGTGACGAGGAAAGCATTGTTAGAAGAAAGCGTTTGTGGTTTGGGGCACTTTTAACTCTTAATAGTTATCACTTTTAACGTAGCATAGAGCCTGACACCTCCCTTGCAGCTCACTGCTCTGCGTCATCCGCAAAGGTCTGTTCCAAATGCTATTTCAGCATTGCTTTTACAGCATGTAAACCTGTCTAAAGGTTGGGATCTGTAACAGGTAGATGAAATCACGATTCTCTCTGGAATCATCTACCAGGGATTTGCTGAGAGAGCAAAGCGGCAGCCTCCTGTAGGGGACGGTTGAAGGGAGCCTAGTGACAGGGCAGGTGTGAAACAGCATAGCCACGGCGGTGCCACTTCCTCATCCTGGTGCTGTGTCAGTCATTTATTTGACTCTAGTTTTGTGTCCATTTGGCAGGTTTTATTGCAGCTCGTAGACAGTCTGGGGAACATGGGGCAGGTTGGTCAGGCCGCATGCAAGGGTATTTTGCAGGAGTTAACAAGCCCCATCCTCTATTCAAAACAGGTAACGTTCAATAAATGTGCCAGCTCTCAATGGCTGCTGCTTGCCTGAAGGACAGAGGATTTGGAGACAGGGGCTGGGTTTACCAGAAAGGAGTAACTGAGCCTTGGAGGGCAGGGTGGTAGTTTGTATGTCCTGAGTCAGTGATTTATGGCTAATAGATGATAAGTAAGTAGGAATCTGGTTGCTCAGAGCTGAGGCACTTTGATTTTGACACAGGATCCTCCTTACACAGTGAAATGGTGTGAGAGAAAAAAAAAAAAAGCTCTGAAGTAGCAGGGAAAAGATTCTTAGGGCTTCACATAGTGACTGGGCCACACAGAGGTATTGCATGCAGTAGATGTTTTAGGTAATAGAGTCAGACTGCTAAACTTCACTCTTATATGTTTCGATATAGTTCTTAGAGTCTGTGGCAACTACTGGTCACAGCTAGGCCCTTGACTTTAGCCCTGTGGAGTCCGTGTGGAGCCGCAGCCTGTCCGCCTTTCTCGAAAAAGTGGTGATATCGGGGATGGCATAGTCGGCAGGACCGTGGCTTCAAAAACTTGTGGACAAGGAATTTCCTTGAGTAGATGATTGAAACTAAACCTTTCCTGTCCCAGTGTTGGTGTTACTGGGTGTTATCTAACCAGGCAGTGCCAGAATTAAAGGCAGAGGAAGGGTGTCATCACCATGCTGAGGGCCTATTCCTGTCCCCGCTGTCAGCCCTGAAAAGGTAATCTGGATTTCTGCCAATCTTCCAGAAGCTTCTAAAGTCTTGGGCTCTCATTAGTATGCCCAGTGTGGTCCTTAGCAGAGTATTTCAGGCAGCTAATGACAGCGTTCATTAGCTTCCTGTTAATGTGATAAAAGACAACAAGTAATTGGACCAGAGAACTGTAAAGAGAAGCAAACAAACAAAGCCTCCTGCAAACGCGCTCAGCTCTTCTGAGCAGTGGTCCTAGGCTTCCCCAGCCGCCTTCTCTGTCGGTTTTCCATGCAGAGCCCCTGTGGGTTCCTGGTGGCCCGGAGACACACCTGCCGGGTTTAACAGAGGATTCAAGCCGCCTCCCCACCTGCAACGGGCTGGTGCTGAGCCGTCGGCGTAAATTAAAGTGGTGACACTTGGGTCTCCCCGTGTTGGTTCACACGGGGAGGGACCACGTTCTGGCACCGATTTGGAAGACGTGCCCTCAGGCAACCGGGTTTCTCTGAAATAAAAATACCGCACGCTCACCGAGCCCAACAGCCCGAAAGCAGATGGGAAGCCTGTTTATCCAGCGTTGCTCCTTCCTCCATTTCTTCGGCTCATCACCTGGCCTTTTGTTTTTCTCTCCTGTGCCCTTTATGTCCTCACCGCTGCTGCCCTGTGTCCCCCTAAGTGGCGCCCGGCCCTCTGCCGAGCGCCTGACGTTTGTCATCTCTTCCTCGTGCGGTCCTTCCAGTGCAGCCCTGCTCTGTTCCAGTCTTCGCGTCTGCGTTTGGTTGGGGCCCTCACTGTACAAATTACTCTAATGATGTTAACAGACAGTTGTCATCTAGTGAATCCATCAACTGCTTCCATCTGCCCCTCGCGTGGAGCAGCTGAGCTCATTAGCAGCGGGGAGAGGAATGAGACACTGGTTGTAGAAACAAGGCAGGGAGGGAGAGTTCTGTGGCCAGCGTGGTTTCCACAGCTCAGCCCCTGCTGACCCCCACTTCCAGCACTTCTCTTTGTAGGATGGGGGCAGGGAGATGAATTTCTTTCCCGGGCCAGAAGGACACAGTGGCCTCAAAGCAGTAATTTAGGGACCACCTCATGCAAAAACACCTTGCATGATGCTGGGCTGAACAACTTTTTTCCTTCCAAGTGTATTTTGGTCTTCTATAGAATTTTCACGTAGACAAGAAAAAGAGGTTCTCATTTCGTGTAGTATTTTACTTGACGATTTAAATCCTTAGTTAGCTAACTAAACTATGGGCCCCTTAGAAACACTCTCGAGTCCGTTTTCCTCAGAAGTCCTGAGGGCTACACACTGGGCAGTCAGGCTGGCCTCTCCCGGCCGTCACAAAGGAGCCAGCCAGGTGGCTGTGAACTAGGCCACGGGGGTTTCCTTCCTGTCCCTTTCTTGCTATGCCTCCCTTTAGCTGAGCATGGAGATTCCCCAGACTTTCAAGGCTACACAGGCTACTGCTGGCATAACCTCCATGTTTTCAGCTTTCTTCCCTGGATCCGACCCTAAGTCTTTTTAGTTAAGGTCAATCCACTAGTTCTGATTTTGTAATTTTGTTCTCTGCTTACACAAGTGATACTCTTGGTAAAAAAGGTTCAATTGCTACAGAAACACAGGCAAGGGAAGTCTCCTGTACCCCTTGCTCCCCAGAGAAATGAGGATGCATCTCGGCCGTGTTTGTCCAACATGCAGTCACATTACACATACAGCTTTGGGACTTGACTTCTTTTAGAACCTATTTTGTATACGTTCCGTGTTGGTCCCTATGGACGGCCTTATTCAGCGGCACAGCTGTAGCAGCATCTGTGTAACCAGGGAGTAGACTCTTTGCAGTTTTTCTCTTATCAGCACCACCACAATGACCATCTTTGAACAAATACCTGTGCATCGCTCTGGGAGGGTTTTAAAGAATGACCGCCCACTTCACGTCCCCAGTAGCATTGTTCTTTTACTTTGCATTTCTTTGCTTCTTCCAAAGTTGCAACTTTGATGGTAACTGGCTCTCTGTAGGGCTTGGGGCCGGAACCTGTAATGAGGTGCTGCTCCCCTCCCAGCTGGAACCCACTCGCCTTTCTTAGAGGGGAAACCGGGAATCCATGGAGATTCCACTCCTCGCGCCGCATCACCTTTGTGGGTCCCTAAGGACAAAATGGGACGGAGTGAGTCACTGGGAGGAGCGGCAGAGTCGTCGGGAAATCTTCCCCAACAGCCAGGGCCCGCCTCAGGCTTCCGGGGAGAGGGTGGCGGGTTGCTGCCCTCCAGCCTTCCCTGGGATTCAGCCCTTTGACTTCTCTATAAAAAAAAGTCGATTTCATCATCTCTTGAAAGCAAAAATGGTGTGACAGTCTTAACAGAACTGTCGTGGGGACAGAGTTACCGTGTCTTGACTAATTGCTGGACTTAACTGTGGGGGCTCACAGGTACGCTGTTTGCATTCAGCCGCCTTAGCCAACAAGCAGCTGGGCTGCAGCTTCAAGTCTACTCGGGAATGTAATTTAGTGCCCATTCTGAAAGGGAAGACAGACACATTTTAAGTGCTGTGTGGGGTTTAATGAGCGTGGTGTGTTGAGTGGAGCAAGCTGTGGGTGTTGGAATTTAACCTTTTTTACACACAGAAAATTAAAAAAAAAAAATCTTTCCTCCTCCCCCCCCCCCCCCCCCCCCCCCGCCAAAGATTATTTGCAGGTGTCTTCCCTCGAATGGCAGCCATCAGTCTGGGAGGTTTCATCTTTCTTGGTGCTTATGACCAGACGCGCAGCTTTCTGTTGGAACTTGGCAGAGAGAGTCCATGAATCACAGACAGCCCCTGCCTTCAAGAAAGGGTCCTGCTGTGAGAACTGTTTCCCCTCCGGTGAGCAGCTGTTTGGCCATCTAAACAACAAAACGCGGCGCTCAAGTCCAGTTCTGCTCAGATTACGACATGGAGAACGCATCTTCCGTGCTGCAGGCTGGCCGGGATGACGTCATCGGCCTGGTTCCCAGAGTTCAGAGAGAAAATGATGTCCACAGCGGTACTTTGAACAGTTTTCTCAGAACCCCTTAATAAACAAGTGTGGCAACGCTGAGTCCAGGCCCTTTCAGAGCCTTCGTTTGATCTGTATCTGATCTTTCATTTCCTGCCACCTGACAGTGGAATCAGCCAAAGGCAGAGATGGTTGTGATTTTAAAGGAATGGCTAGAGTAAGTAAAGGAAGGAGAGTCGGGAAGAAAGTTGGGGGTGTGGGAGGCTTTTCTCCCCTGGGTTAACTCCAACTGCATTGGCTGACAGCCTGGTGTAAAAAGAACAACTACATACAGGTGCTCAGCCAGCATCCTTGCTGGGTAACCAGGCTGCTGGTCTTAATTACCCTCACATTTCACCTATAAAAACAATTGTATTCTTTTCCAGAGGAGTGTCCAGCGGCCCATGTGGTGTGTGGGAGAGAAACCAGTCGCAGCCCAATGACTAGGTGGGCCCAGCGGGCTTCGCGGCAGGAGGGCCGTCACTGACCGGGCTCCTCTCCACTCCAGACCCAAAGCAAAGGGCTGGGGCCGACTTTGGAAACGGGGTGGGTTCGTCATTCCTAATCACTAAGGTTTGTTGCTTGGAGTTTTAAGCTCAACACTAGAAATCAGAGATGAAGTGGGAAGGTCACCATTTTGGAGCTCAACTAATAAGCTTCAGGTGTTAGAAAAATTCAGAAAGCCATCTCAGGAATCTAGTGGTGTCATGTTTTCCCTGGAGCAACGGGTATATATACCATTCTGCTTTGACTAAAAATGTTTTTTCCCTTTTCGGGGGTGGGGTGGGGGAAGGTACGTACTTCAGGCAGGATGACTCCCTTACAAAGGCAATCTCTGGAATGAATTAAACAGGATGCAGCAATGCTGGTTAATGGAGGTATAAAAATAACCCTGCCATACACTTAACATTTTATAAATGAACCTTTATTAAAGACACTTCAATGCCATTTGTTAGACACTTCAATATTTTACATGTTGCTTTTCAATGTACATTGTACCAAAATTTCTATAAATAAATAACTTTGTACATAAAAGTAAGTAATACTTCCTCTTTCACATTGCCTCTCAGAAGCAGCAAATTCACATATTTTGTGGAAGTGAGAATCAGTTAACTGTTGAGAACAAAATTCTAAATGTGCTTACCTTTTGGAACAGTGATGACATCTGACAGTGAAATTTAACATAGGTAAGTAACCATTCTGTCAGTACCCCCCTTCAGCTTTTTGGCCAAAGGAACTTTTGCTTTCTGAGATTTTTAAGGACCTTGTTTCAACGTAATTTTTCCTGAAATACACATTGGCACTCACAAGATGGTTAGCAACAGGTCTCAAAAAAGTGCAAATATACCCAGAACCCAGGTCAAGGGCTCATCACTTAGAGTCCAAGCCCGGGTCCATCTGTGCGAGGGAAGGAAATGGACAGGCCTGCTCTGCACCCTCAGTAAAGACTCGCTAGCCCTGAAAAGGAGGGACTCCGTTTTTCCTCCCCCAAGGCCGATGTAATATTAATTGTATCCGCAGAACTAAAACATTGCTATTGAAAAATCCACAGGTACCAACACCAGCAGCCTCTAGCTATCTTATTAAAAAGCCTCAAATGACCATCGAAGGATACTGACAAGACCACATTCGCCTTTATCACAGAAGGAAGAGGAAAGGCAGTGCTTAATTGTTTGAACCAGTTTGCTTGTGGTGGATCAACAACCTCCATTCCATTCCACTTGTTAGAGAAGGAACTTAAACCTACGAGAAGTCCATCACTGCAGAGGAACATGACATCTGCCCCTCTGGGCTCTACGGGGAGGTCGCTGCGACGCCATCCACACACAAGCAATACTGACATGAAGTTACTTCCAATGCCAACAGAGTCTCTGACGGTAAAGCATGCAAGGGGGGGGGTCTGCCCTCCCAAGTGCAATACCAAGCCAAGGACCTTCGCTTCCCTCCCTCCCATGCCCCCCAAAACTCCTGTGAACAAATGTGGTTTGTAGCTCCTAGGAGCTCCATCCATGCGTTAAGGCACCAGAACTATCCCCCCTGCTCCAAAATTAAACAGCAACCTGGTATGAAAAATAATAGTCAAAATTGTACAGTTTTTTTCTGTTAACCATGCACTAAAGATTAAAATAGCCTCTGTAAAAGATATATATAATATATATGCCATCTCTGCAAACTCTTATGTACAAGGGTATCAAATACTTTTCTGCCTTTTGTACACAATAGCCTCTTGCATTTCTGTGCTTCAGCTGCAAGTCCTTCAAACTGCTGACGCTCCACACGGAGGTGAAAACTATGTACAAATCAGTGATGCTTGAAGCCGCCAGGCTCCCTCACCCACCTCTCCTTCCTGTAGACACCGACGCCACAAGAGCCGAGGTAGACAAAGCCTAGCTTTTGGGTGCAAACAGCAGCGGTGCGCTCCGTCTCCCGGGCGGCTGTCCCGTCACTGGTGTGGACTCAGAACCGGAGTCACAGGCTTGGGGGAGGTGTCCATTGGAAAGAAGCAAGTGCTGGCCTTCGCTGGGCACATCAGGAAAGCCCGAGGCAGCTTCTGTGAGCTCAGGCTTGCCCAGAGTTAACGCACACGAAGGCTGCAGGTCTGAGGGGTCCAGGTCACACAACCGTGCTATCGTCCAAGAGGAGGCCCCTAGAAGGAAGAGAAGGAAGAGGCCATGTCAGCCCCCCTCGGGCCCGGCCGAGTCCGCGCTCCTCGCCCCCTGCTGCTGCCTCGGAAGATGGTGCCACGTTACCTTTCCCATCTAGAGGCGCTGCTGGCTTCTTCAAGGCTGCCAGCATTCTGTCGTGGTTACTGGGGTAGAGGGACCCCCTGCAGCGGCTACGGGACCCGTCAGCAGCCCCGCTGCTCTGCTGCTGTGAAGAGCGCGGGTGGTCACTCGGGCTGGGCTCCAGGCCGCTCAGGGTTCCTGGCTGTGCACTGTCTCTGGGCACAGGCTGAGGACAGAAGGCCTGCTCCTCGGAGTAAGTGTGCGTGTCGCTGCTGCAGTCGCCGCACACTGCCGGGCCACCGTGCTCTGCAGACAGAGCCAGAGACAGATGAGCCCCAGCGCCATGCAAGTCTCCGTCCCGCGCAGAGGACAGGCTGCTCAGCTCTGCAGCCGTAAGGCCCGAGCCCTGCTTTGATCGACCCCCCCTGCCAAATCTGTTCACAGGAAAAGGACTTGGGCAAACACCGAGCCATTAATGAAGAACAGAGCCCTTCCACGTTGAAACGTTTCGGCTTAATTTCTTAATCGGAGCATGAAGTCACACACTCTGATCTCAGGGAACAAAAAAAAATCCCATTTGCGTGACCACGCAGCATTTAGTGTCAGAAGTCTTCTGAACAATTAGAAATTTAGCCTCACAGCGGCCCTGGTGAAAAGGGACTCTGGTTTGGGCCTTAACCCTTTATTTCAGTCACTTATAAATCTAGAAAACTCACGCTCAGGCTTATCACACCCTAGTTTTTAAGAAACAGACATCCTATTCTGGAATTTAAAAAGAGGCAGGCCAGGGCTTCCTGTTTATATATTGAATGCCAAATTCTAAGACAGTCTGACATCAATTATGTCTCCCCCACTTTCACTTAATGAGTAGGTCAACCCAAATTTTGATTTCAAGAGCAAAATACTTTTCCTGACGAAAGCATCTCATACCCATCATCTTCTGTGGACCAGGTGTGCCATCGGCCTTCTCCACCACTTTCCACTGCTCCTTCGTGTACCCGACGCAGAGCTTGGGCTGCCTGCACGTAATGCCATGAGCTTCCACCTCTGGAAAGAGGCCTGTGTCGCTCGGACAAACACCTGCAACAGACTCCCACACGGTTAGAAACTCCAGGCTTAGTCAGCACTTCATAGGAAGCCGTGAGAACGGGCAAGGCTACCAGAACAGGGACATTTTTCAAAGTGTTCTTTCCAGTGCTGGGTTATTGGGCTAAGCAAGAAGTCCAGCAAGGAACCTTTTCGAATACTGCCTTCCCAGCAGGCAGGCCTTTCAGCATTCAGAGCCATGATGGTGAGTTCTTGGGAAGGGTAAACTTGCCCCTAACAAGGGCGGCTCAGCCTCCCCTACTCTTGTGGGCACTCTGTACTCTGAGAGACTGGAACAGCAGACCTGGGCGCTTCCCCTGCACAACGAGTGCCTTGGTTTCAGTACCTGGCACGTCCTTCACTGCTCTTATTTCAGGCAGTCCTACCCTATCCGGACTAGGAGTCCCACCCTCTCCCACCCTATCCCAATACAGTGACTTCCTTGGGGACGGAGATTTTAAAACCTTGCAGAACTCGCACAGGTCAAGTCCAAAAAACCCCAAGAGAAGGCTTGAGTCATCCAGCCTGCCAGGTCACCACATATGCTTGATGGGATACCAGGCAGCTGCCCCAGGCCAGAGCTGGCAGCAGCCCCGGGGGTTGCAGCTGCACCGAGGGCTGAGGCCTTACCGTTGCTCTCGATGTGCCCATTGGCCTGGTGGCCACCCTCAGTCCTGACCATGGTTTCCTGTCGGTCAGAAAGGGTCCCCTGAGAAGAGAGGTAGCTCGGAACATCTGGTGGCACGATGGTTTCATCTGCAAGGAGACAGGACAGTCAAACACCAGGGGTCCCAATCCTTCGAGGTGACAACAAAGGCAGACACAGGAGACCCAGCAGCCGCTGTCAAGGGACACCCTGTGGAGTCTGTGCTCTGGAGACGCCCTCCCAGGACCTGCTCAGCCTGACTCTACATCCAGGTGGGAGAGGTGTCCGAGTCTGCAAAAGACAAAGCACAGCGATGGGAAGGGAGACAGAACTGAGAGAAGAAGGGACCTGTGAGGTCACTGCAGCAACAGTCTACCACGTGGCAGCAAAGCAAGTGCCAAGGATGCCTCAGAAAACTGCAGAGTTCATAGTGTATTTGACAGTATTCCCATTATAGTGTGCAATTCCTGAAAGATGATAGAATGGTGTCATCGAGACCAAAGCCTCAGCTGTCCTGAGTGACTCCACATTCCCAAAGGTTCTAGAGGAGTTCTGAATATCCTGAGATTCTCAAAGAAGCCTCCGGCCCTGGCCTCCTTCACAAATGTCCCTGCTTTTCCCCTTCCCTGTGAGTCACCGCCGCCACAGCAGCTAACCTGTGTTAGTGACACTGTACTCCTCACTCTTCTTCCTGGTCTGATAGATGATGCACACCCAGACCAGGGACGTCAGCACGATACTGCACACCACGGCGATGGTGAAGATGCCCACAGTGGTGCCGTCCTTCCTGCAGCCCGGAGTGGGCAGGACGCTCAGCTGGCTGTGAGCACGCTCGGTGCCCAGGGCGTTGGACATCTCGCAGGTGTACCGGCCCGCATCTTCCACCACCACGTTCTGAACGACCAGCAGCTGGTTGCCGGGGGTGAAATGGTGCCGTTCGGTGAGGATCAGGGGCCGGTCCCCCTTGAGCCAGGTGATGCGGGGGGGAGGGCTTCCAGTCGCTTTGCACTGGAGAGCCACCGTTTCTCCCACGGATGCCACGCGGTCCTCCAAGGGCACCGCCAAGGACGGGGTTTCTGCAAGAAGTCAGTGGAGGTCTTACGGTTATTCTGTGGGCCTCAGCTGCTATACCTCTGCCTTGTCTCCTGGACCAAGGAAAATCCAAGACATCAGTGAAATGCCAAGATCTTTTAACAGAGTGGCAAGCTTTTTGGAAGATTTTCTACCAGAATGACTAAATCATTACTCTTCTGGGGATGAACTAACCTCCAGCCACAGAAGCCCCTATGGTTCCCAGACTGCCCTGTGACAGGCCCAAGTTTATCCTTGACCCAGACCAAATCCATCCTGCCCGATTGGAGGGCAGTTCTATAGGTAGAGTGTCTTACACCTAAGCCCTGTAAACACTCTCCTAATTCACTGGCTCTTATTTTTCTTAAAGAGATGGAACCACTTGTTTAAGAAAATCTTAGAAGCCTAAAATTTTAAACAAAGAAACAGCCTACCACACTCACCTACTCTAGGCTTCACAGAACAGTTTGAGAGAACCTTGCCTCTAGGTACCTAGGATAAGTAAGGATATCTCTCCCTCTCACACATACACAGATGCACATGCACACGTGTGCGCACACACACTCTCTTCTCTCTCAGTGTATCTATAGTCGAACCTAGGACAGTCAGGGTGGCGTTCGCTGAAATGGACCCGGCCGAGTTCTGGGCGGTACAGCTATAAACCCCCATGTCATCTATCTTCACATCAGTGATGAAAAACACATCGTCGTCTGGCATGACATGCATGCGTCGCTCACGAGCAGCAGGGAAGTCTGTGCCTCCATCCTTCTGCCAGGCAATCTGGGGGTTAGGGTGGCCAGTGGCAGCACACTCAAGGCGGGCCATGGTGCCAGTCCGGATGGCGATGTCGTGGGGCATTTTGGTGAATGATGGCAGCACTGCAAAACAGAAGCACACAGGGTCGAGTTTTTAGAAAGCTGGAATGCAAAGGCCAGAAGTTTGTCAAACTGACCTTCCCCACCACTGCGAATGAGTTCACCAGCCTGCACGCCAGCATCTGCCCAGTGCTCAGAACCACTCCTGCCCCCTGTAAATCAGGAGCTGAGGAGCTGAGGTTTCCAAGGGCTGCCCAGCTTCTCCTACCGGGGAGGGGCAGTGGGGAGCCAGTCCATCAGTCTCTCTCGCCACACGCCCAAGGCTGGCTCTCACCCCCTCAAATGTACGGCTTTCCTGAAACATTTACCTGCTGTCTGTCATGTCATGATCAGTCTGTACAGGGATATCCCATAAATGCCAGGGCCTCATACTTGCCTGCCTTAATCACCCGGAGAGAGCCTAGGAAACAAGAATATCTGCTCCTGCAAGAAGCTGTGACGGAGAGAAGGTGACATGCCTTCACCCTGGGGAAAGCAATGGGATGGCTCTTCCCTCTTGAAGAAAACTCATTTAGGAGCAGTGGTACTGGAACCATATTCCTGTATACACACGAGCGGAAAGCATTCCACCAGCTTGTTTATCCCAAATATTCCCTGACACAGTGCTGAGCATCCAGCCAGATGTCGGGCATCACTACTGTACCCATCAAGATTGCTTTGGTGGGGACTCTCAACAGTTCCCTGACCTTTTGAGAAACAATGAGGACTCCTTCAGAATAAGCCAAGACAAACCCGTCAATGTGTGGTAAAAAAAAGTGTGGGAGTTTTTTGGGGGGTCTGTAAGGGCTGAGAGACCAGGGCAGTTCTGGCACTTTTTAACTGTAATGATCGAGAAAATCTTGTTAGATTACTGGGGCAAGGGGTTAACTGCCCAAGCTATTTCTCTCTCTCTCCTCCTACCCTAAACTCACTACCACAAACAGCCCTGAAGGAGCCACCTCAACAGGCTCTAAAGCTGGCTGCCCAGTAAAACTCCTTGTCCAACACCCACAGGCCATTCTGCTGTCAGGCCGGCAGCCCTACCACTGTCGGACTTGGCCCCGCCCAGGCTGGCCCCACGGCTGTGCCGTCTCCTCAAAGGGCATCAGCTTCCCCAGCATCAGGGTATGCTTGGAATCTGGGTACCAGGCATCCTGGATTAAGGAGGAGAATAAATGGAAAAAACAAAAAAACAAGGTTTGGGGCTACACTGTCACTTGACAGAATAACTGGATTAAAAAAAAAAAAAATCACCCAAAACGAAGAATGCACTGAGAATAACCCTACAATCTACAGCACTTGTTCTGGGCCCAAGCCAGGCAACAGTACGATACAGTAATGTCCCAGTGAAGCTGGTGTTTCTCCCGTCCCAATCATTTCCACACAGGCAACAGAACGATCACGAGTGTGGCTCTGCAGAACTCTTACACCCCAATGGAAAGGCGGCATTTGCATACCATTCACAGTGAGCCTAGCCTTGTGCGAGTAGGTGGAGCCGAAGTGGTTGGTGATGACACACTGGTAGCGGCCCTCGTGCCCGAAGGTGACGCGGCGCAGGTGCAGGATGGTGGTGTACTCCATCACCTCCCCGTCCTGAGCGCGGACGTGGGCGAAGTTCTCCATGTCAGCGTTGGCCAGCACCTCGTTGTCCTTCTTCCAGGCGAACGTCATCGGGGAACTGCTGCTGCTGGCGGCTGAACAAGTGAAGCGGATGTCCTTGCCCACCACAGCTGTGGTCGTCTCTGGCTGGGTGATAATCTGTGGCTTGGGTACGTCATCTGGGGTGAGAAGAACCAACGTAAGTAACTCAGACTTCCGGACACAGGGACCAGCTGCTGTTCACGCGAAGGAGAAACTGAGTCAGACCCGAGCAGTGACCAGTCCTTTTGGGGTCCCTGTGCACCCTAAGCTGTCAGGGACTTGCACCGTGGCTGTCTGACCGTATCCAATTACAGATACATGAATGGTGATCCCTCCATGGTCACGCTCCTCAATTCAAACACATCCACTGGTAGTCAGTTATCAAAGCAATCCGCAGTTTCCATGAGAAGACTACGTACACTTACTCACTGTCACACAAGACTCAGAGAGTCAACCATGAATGCAAGGGCCTCACCCACAAACTTTACTCCAAAGGGAGAGGGGATGAAGTACTTCCAGAATGTCAGAATAAAGACATCTGAAAATCTGCAGCTCCTATTAAAGCAGTGACAATATAAGCAAAAAATGATCACAATCAACTTCTTCGGAATCTTAGAAACTAGCTGAAGGCTAGAACAACCCATGAAGTGTTAATTCAAGAAAACACCTGAATCTCAGGAAGAAAAGTGAGCTTTATGGCATTATAACCTACCCGAAGTCCCATCGCTCTCTCTCCAGCTCTACAGTAGCATTGAGACTCAGCAAGCCTAGCAACCAGTGAGGGGGGCAGGGTGAGCTGCGCACGCCCACAAAAGCTGCATCTTCGGGGCTTGCCTTTTGTTCCACCTGATACAGTTTGCTCAGCAAGGGAAGCCCTATCCCAGGGGCATGTGGTAAAAATAATCAGCAGTCAGGGCTGAGGCAGAAGTATCAGTTGGAACCACTGATAGGCTGGCCAGGAAACTGCAAAGGAAATTGGGTGAATGAAACGTCATCACCAGGCTTTGAAAAGGGCAACATGTTCCCGAGGACCGAGAAGGCCACCTGCATGTGCAGCGCTATGTGTATGTCCAGGAAAGACCTCAGAGGGTCCAAATTTCTTCCCTGTGACCCTCATCGAGGATCAGTGCAAACAGGAAGTGATGGCACACCCCCAACACACAGCAGAGATGCTGGGCAAAGGACAGGAGGCCTGAAGTAATTTAAGGACTCTGTCCAGTCATTAGCTAACCACTAAGCCAACCACAGAGGGACTAAAGTGGCTGCACAGAACAGATTTTACAACGTGTGTCCACGAAAGTCACTAAACAAGTAAACTGTAACAATAAACTAAACAACAAACCCCAGGGGAAGACACAGGGAAGATCTGATTTCCAGAGTTGCTACACTATTTAAAACACTCATTTATCAACAAAGAAAAAATAGAAAAAAAAAAACACACAAAGCAGTCAATAGAAACTGTCCTTGAGGAAGTCCAGATCTTGTACCTACTAAAAAAAGACTTTAAGTTGGCTTTTTAAATAGGTACACAGAACTAAAAGAAACCATGTCTAGAAGGAAGTATGTAAATCCTTTCCCACCAAATAAAGAATATCAAGAAAGAGCTAGAAATTGTAAAAATGAACCCAATATACATTTGCAGTTTAAAAGTACAATAACTGAAATAAAAAATTCACGAAAGGAGCTCAACAGCTGAACTGAGCTGGCAGAAGAGCCAGGGAAATTGGGACAGGCCAACTGAGGTTATCCAGTCTGAGAAACAAAAGAATGAAGAAGGTGAGCAGAGCCACAGAGACCTGTGGGATACCATCAGGCATAACAACATACAAATAATGGGAGTCCAAGAAGGAGGAGAAAGAAAAAGGAACAGAAAGACCATCTGAAGAAATCATGGCCCCAAACTTCCCAAGTTGGATGAAAAGTTTACATCTACACATCCGAGAAGCTCAGTGAACACCAAATGGAATAAATTCAAAGATCCACACCTAGAAGCTTCATAGTCAAACTGTGCAAAGACAAAGAATCTAGAAAGCAGCAAGAGCACAGCAACTCTTCACATACGAGGGATCTTCAATAACATTAACAGCTGATGTCTCATCAGAAACCATGGAGGTGAGAAGGCAGTAGGAAGACATGTCCAAAGTACTGAAACAGAGACTGTTAACTAAATTCTATATCCAGCAAAACGATCCTTCAAAAATGAAGGAGAAATTACAACATTCTCAGATTTAAAAACAAAAAAACGAGGGCTTCCCTGGTGGCGCAGTGGTTGAGAGTCTGCCTGCCAATGCAGGGGACACGGGTTTGAGCCCTGGTCTGGGAAGATCCCACATGCCACGGAGCAACTAGGCCCATGAGCCACAATTACTGAGCCTGTGCATCTGGAGCCTGTGCTCCACAACAAGAGAGGCCGCGATAGTGAGAGGCCCGCACGCTGTGATGAAGAGTGGCCCCCGCTTGCCACAACTAGACAAAGCCCTTGCACAGAAACGAAGACCCAACACAGCCAAAAATAAATAAATAAAAAATAAAAATAAAGGAATTCCCTTAAAAAACAAAAACAAAAAAAACCAGAGAGAATTTACAGCTATCAGACCTGCCCTACAAGAAATACCAAAGGGAATCCTTCAGGCGGAAATGAAAAGACGTGTCAGTAACTCCACATAAACAAAGAAAAAAACACCATTAAAGGAACTACATAGGTAAATACGTAAGGACTTTTGTTTGTGACTCTCTTCTATTCCTGTTCTTTGAGGAACTCTCTTCTGCTCCTCTTCTTTGAAAGTATCAACAAAACTGAATAATACATAGTTACAGTAGGGTAGGGAAAAGAAGAGAGAAAGGAGAGAAGACTCAAATGCTAATCAAAGAAAGGACAATACTACCAACCTTACAGCAACAGACAAGAATACAGAGGAATACTATGAGTAACTGTACACCAACAAATTAGATAACCTGTCTGAAATGCACAAACTGAAAGCTGACTCAAGAAGAAAAAGAAAATCTGCATAGATATAACAAGTAAAGACAATTTTAAAACTTCCGACAAAGAGAACTCCAGAGCCAAATGGCTGGTGAAATTTACCAAACATCTAAAGAATTATCACTAATCCTTCATAAATCCTTCCAAAAAAGAAAAAAAAAAAATAGATGAGGGGTGAACATTTCCTAACTCCATTCTATAAGGTTAGTATTACCTGATAACAAAACCAGAGAAAACAGAAAACTGTAGACCTTTATGAGTAAACATGCAAGAATTCTCTACAGTCAGTAAAACCAAGAGCTGGTTCTTAGAAAGGGTAAACAAAATGGACAAACCTCTGGCCAGGCTCACCAAGAAAAGAGAGAGGACCCAAATAAAGAAAATAAGAAATGATAAAGGAGAAGTAACAACCCATACCACAGAAATACAGAAGACCGTAAGGTAATACTATGAACAAATTCATATATGAATTTGGCATTTGTATATGCCAACAAATTCGACAGCTTAGGATAAATGGACAAGTTTCTAGAAACATATGGCCCACCAAAACGGAATCGAGAAGAAACAGATAAATTGACCAGATGGATCACTAGGAGTGACGTAGAATCTGTAAAAAACACAAAAAACCTCTCTACAAACTAAAGTCCAGGACTAGGATGGCTTCACAGGCAAATTCTACCAAACACACAAAGAAGAACTTATACCGATCCTTCTCAAACTCTTCTAAAAGATTGAAGAGGAGGGAACACTCCCAGAGACATTCTATGAAGCCACCATCACCCTGATACCAAAATCAGACAAAGACACTACCAAAAAAAGAAAATTACAGGCCAAATCTCTGATGAACAGCAATGCAAAAATCCTCAACAAAATATTAGCAAACAATGCAACAACACAGAAAAAAGATCATACACCACGACCAAGCTGGATTCATCCCAGGGTCACAAGGATGCTTCAACATACGCCAGTCAATCCATGTGATATACCACATCAACAAAAGAAAAGACAAAAACCACATGATCATCTCGATAGATGCAGAAAAAGCATCTGATAAAATTCAACATCCATTCATGATAAGAAATCTTAACAAAGTGGGTACAGAGGGAACACATGTCAACATAATAAAAGCTATTTATGACAAACCCACCACCGAGTATATAACACTCAACAGTAAAAAGCTGAAAGCCTTCCCGCTAAAACCTGGAATAAGACAAGGATGCCCACTCCTACCGCTTCCATTCAACATAGTGTTGGAAATCATAGCCCCAGCAATCAGACAATAAAAAGTATCCAAATCCAAATTGACGCCACCCACAAGGGCTTAACTTCCGAAATATACAAACAGCTCATACAGCTCAATATCAAAAAAACCAAACAACCCAATCCAAAAATGGGCAGAAGACCTAAATACACATTTCTCCAAAGACGACATACAGATGGCCACCAGGCACATGAAAAGATGCTCAACATCGCTAATTATTAAGAGAAATGCAAATCAAAACTACAATGAAGTACCAACTCACACTGACTTGAATAAAAAAAGACCTTCTGTAAGCTAAAAAATAAAAATACTTATTTGTTAATAAATTATAAGAAAAAAAAATCTCAACAAACATACTACCAAACCAGGGCTTCCCTGGTGGCACAGTGGTTAAGAATCCACCTGCCTATGCAGGGGACACAGGTTCGAGCCCTGGTCTGGGAAGATCCCACATGCCGCGGAGCAACTAAGCCCATGCACAGCAACCACCGAGCCTGCGCGCCACAACTACTGAGCCCAAGTGACACAACTACTGAAGCCCACACACCCAGAGCCCATGCTCCACAACAGAGGAGGCACCGCAATAAGGAGTAGCCCCCACTCGCCGCAACTAGAGAAAGCCCGTGCAACAGTGAAACCCAACGCAGCCAAAAATAAATGAGTAAAAGAAAAATTAGAAATATAAATGAAAAAACAACAAAAAACTAACAAACCAAATCCCATAACATATAAAAAGATGTTATACCATGACCAAGTTGCACTTATCCCAGGAATGCAAAGTTGTTTTAACATCCAAAAATGTAATACACCGTATCAGTAAAATAAAGGGAAAGAAATCACGTGATTCAACAGATGCAGAAAAAGCATTTCACAAAATCCAACATAAAACACTCAACAGGGCTTCCCTGGTGGCGCAGTGGTTAAGAATGCACCTGACACAGGCCCAGGTCTGGTAAGATCCCACATGCTGGGGAGCAACTAGGCCCGTGCACCACAACTACTGAGCCTGCGCTCTAGAGCCCGCAGGCCACAACTACTGAGCCTGTGTGCCACAACTACTGAAGCCCGTGCGCCTAGAGCATGTGCTCCGCAACAAGAGAAGCCACCGCAATGAGAAGCCCGTGCACTGCAACAAAGAGTAGCCCCTGCTCGCCACAACTAGACAAAGCCCGCACACAGCGATGAAGACCCGGCACAGCCAAAAATAAATAAATTTATTAAAAACAAAACAAAACGAAACACTCAAATTAGAAATAGAAGGGAAATTCATCAACTCAATAAAGGTCATCCACTGAAAACCCACAGCTAACATCATACTTAATGGTGAAAGACTGAATGCTTTTCCCCTAAAATCAGGAAAATGACAAGGATGTCCACCCTCATCCCTTCTATTCAACATTGTACTGGAGAACCTGGCCAGGGCAGTTAGATAAGAAAAAGAAAAAAGCATTCAGATTGGAAAGGAAAAAAACTACCTTTTTGCAAATGGCATGATGATCATATATTAAAAAAATCCTAAGGAATTCACCGAAAAACTGTTAGAACTAATAAATGATTTCAACATAGTTACAGGATACAAAATCAACATAAAATTCAATCCCATCTCTATACACTAGCAATGAAAATTTAAAAATGAAATTAAGAACTCCATTTAAGTAGCACCATAAAGAAAAAACACCAACAGGAATAAATTTAGCAAAAGAAAGTGAGACCCGTATAACGGAAGCTATAATAAATTTCATTGAAAGAAAGTGAAAAAGAGTTACAAAAAGACATCACATGTTCACAGATTGGGAAGACTTAATATTATGATGGCAATACTCCCCAAATTAATCAAGAGGTTCACTGCAATCCCTATTTCAAAATCCCAGTCGTCTTTATTGCATAAATGACAAGCTGACCCCAAAATTTATGGGGACATGGGAGGGACCCATAATAGAAGAGTCTTCAACCAGAAGACCAAAACTGGAGGACTATGTATGAGCTAATAAAATTGTGCAACTCTTAGAAGAAAACATAGGTGTAAATATTTGTGACCTTGTCTCTGGCAATAGTTTCTTACATATGACATCAAAAGTACAAATGACAAAAGAAAAAAAAAAAGAAAGAAATTGGACTTAATCAGAATTTAAAACCTTTGTGCTTCAAATGTCAAGAAAACGAAAAAAACAAAAAAAACCCAGCCACAGACTGGTAGAAGATATTGGCAAACCTTATATCTGCTGAGGATCTAGTATCCATAATATATAAAGAACTCTTATAACTCAACAACGAAAAGACAAATGACCAATTAAAACATGGGCAGAAGATTTGAGTAGCCATTTTTCCATGGCAGATATACATATAAGTCCACTAAGCATGTGAAAACATACTCAACATCATTAGGCATTAGGGAAATGCAAATCAAAACCACAGTGAGATTCCACTTCACATCCACTAGCATAGGTACAATTTAAAAGGCAGTACCAAGTGTTGACAAGGATGGGGAGACATCAGACTCCTCATACATTGTTGAGGGGCATACGAAATGGTGCAGCCACTTTGGAAAACAGCCTGGCAGCTCCTTAAAAAGTTTAGCATGGAGTTACCGTATGACCCAGCAATTCCATTCCTAGTATATAACCCAAGAGATTCCACACACAAACTTGTACGGCAGTGTTCATAGCAGCATTATTTATAATAACCAAGAAGAGGAAACCACCTGATGAATGGCTAAATAAATGTATACCCATACAATGGAATATTTATTCAGCCACTTAAAAAGTAATGAAGTACTAAAAATACATGATAAAAAATTTATACTAAGTGAAAAAGGCTAGTCACAGAAGACTATGTATTGTAGGATTCCATTTATATGAAACATCCAGAATAGGTAAATCATAGAGACCTAATGTAGAGGAGTGGCTGCCAGGGGAGGAGACAGAGTGACTGCTAATGGTTTTGTGGTTTCTTTTCTGGGTGATGAAAATGTTGTAAAATTAGATAGTAGTGAGGGTTACACAACTGTTCCATGTTCTAAAAACCACTGACTTGTACACTTTAGAGGGGTGAATTTTATATGTAAATTATACTTCTCTTTTAAAAAACAGCTTTGTTTAAATATAATTTCCTTACAATATCATTCACCTATTTAAAATGGACAATTTCACGGTTTTTTGTACATTCACAAATATGTGTAACCATCATCACAGTCAACTTTAAGAACATTTTTCATCACCTCAGAAAGAACCTCTGTACCCTTAGCTATCATCCCTCTCCCTCCACCCCTCCCCAGCCCTAAGGAACCACTTATCTACTTTCTACCTTTACAGGTTTTCCTATTTTGGACATTTTATGAGAGTGGAATCATATATAACATACAGTGTTTTGTGAATGACTTCGTTCACTTAGCCTTATATTTCAAGGTTCATCTACATTGTAAGACTGATTCCCTTTTATGGCCTAATAATAGTCCTAATTGTATGCCTATACCACATTTTATTTACCCATTCATCAACCGATGGGCATTTGGGTCCCTTCCACTTTTTGGTCAGTATGAGTAATGCTGCTATGCACATTCATGTACAAGTTTTGACGTGGACATACATTTTGTTTCTCTTGGGTATTTACCTAGGAGTGGAACTGGTGGGTGATATCGTAACTCTACGGTTAGCTGTTTGAGACACTTCCAAACCATCTTCCAAAGCAGCTACGCCATGTTGTATTCCCCTCCCCCAAAGCGTAGGAGGCTTCCTCACCAACACTTGTTGGTGTCTGACTTTTTGATTCTAGCTAGCCTAGTGGGCGTGAAGGGGTTATACTTGCATTTTATAAAAAAGGACTGGGAGATTCCCACAGAGCTTGAAACTTTGATCTCCTGCCAAGTGTTTTCATGATTCCCATTAGTATTTGATGATTGTTTGGGTTGGAGCCTGAGTGAAAATGTGGAGGTGGCTCTGAGAAATGTGTCAAAACTGCTGCATCTCAGAGTACGCCAGGGCCACAGGCCGGAGGCTGGGGGCAGCGTGTCCCAAGTCCTGCCGTGGCTCCTATCCAAAGGGAGAGGTTATGCCCTGTGGCACGAGACAGGACGGAGGGGCAGAAAGTGCAATTTCAGGGAGCTCTGTGACAACAGAATGGTCAGGGACCAGAAACCCAAGGAACAATGGATGGCACGGCTATTCCATCCTAGGCAAGGGGGGGCCGTGTGCACAGTGCCCATGAGAATGACAGTAAAGACAGCTGATTCGGCAGGGCTGCTACCACGTTGATAGTGTACTTAAGGCTTCCTGCTGGACTGGGTCAGGAGAAAGGAAAGCAAGCCTGCTCTCAGAAGTGATGGAGGTGCTGGTGAGTGGGCGTGTGGAAGGAGGACACCTGTATCTTGATGTCAGCAGGCACACTGGCTACTGCTGTGCCCAAAAAGTAGGACAGAGAAGTGGACCACTGGGGTCCCCAGACCCTACGGGAGCCCCTGGTTGGGAATATCACACGCAAGGCTCAAGGCAGACCAGAGGGATGAAAGGCAGCAGGACGCACCTGTCCAGCAGTTCCAGTCAGGCCCGGGAATGCCACCCTCGCTCCTGCTTAGAGCAGAAACCAGCAACAACCCAAAATTCATCTCGCTCTTTGAACACATCTTTCTGACCACGAGGCTGCATCATCTCTATTTGAGTGTGGTGTGTGGTGCCTGTGCGCACGTACGTGTGAGTGTATGTGTGTGTTTCTGTGTTCAGATGCTCACCATTTTCTGTGCTCTTTGCAGCCAAACTTGGATCCCAACCACCCCTGGTCCAAAAGATGGCAAGACCTACATGCCAACAGTCGGGAGGAAGAAAGAATTTAAAGCTACCAGTGCCGATTCCAGTGCTTTGGAGACACAGCAAGAGCGCAAGTCAACATGAAGGAATTCTTTTTACTACAGCAGCTGTTCTCCTGAGACCCATTCTTCCTGTGTTTAACCTTTCATTCTTGGGGCTGGAAAGAAACACACAGGAAAACCCCAGCCTCCTATGCTGAGTAAATTCACGGCTAAATCCGGGCACCAGCGCTGGCTTGAAACAACACAGCCATCTTCCTGTAACTGATTATTTGCCGTGTAACTGAAGCAGCTCGTGCTTGCTCCTGATTAAACGCATGCACTCCAAGAACCACATAATGAGGCAACGGCACCGTAAACACTACGTGTGGTTTCAGTGGGAAATAAATTGTATCCAGCAGCTGATGGGTAACCATGGGCTAGGGCTAGGGTTGGCTCTGATCACAGGAATCACTCCCATAGTGAAGCCTCCTGGCCTCCTTACCCTTTGTGGAAAATAAAAAAAAATCACAAAGACAGTCTTACCACACACGAAACTCTCTGGCGGCACGGCAAAGATGCTCTGGCCCTTCAGTGACTCTGGGTGGGCACAGGTGGCTGTCACGAAGCCCTGCAGCGTCCTGCCCAGCAGCCACGGGGGCAGCCACTTCAGCTGGCAGTCGCACAGGAAGCTGTCGCTGCTGATATGGCTGAAAGCAAGACAAAAGGGTCGTGTGAAGTGTGACCGCAAAGAAGGGATATCTGCCTCTGTGCCCCGAATGACCCATCGCCTCCGATCAGCTTCTGCCGTGAAAGTCAGCAAGCTTGAATGGGAGATGCTCTCTCTTACGGTTCCTCTCCTGCGACCTAGAGCGGTAAGTACAGTCTACCTGGAGACTGTGAGAAAACGCAGCTTCTGGCTCAGTGGGTTGGATTCTGCATCGCTAACAGGCCGCCAGGTGATGCTGGCTCCACTGGTCTAAGGGCCACACTTCAAGTAGCAGCCACCCGGAGTTCACACGTGTCCCACGACAGCCACTGCGCTCATGTGACCCCAGGGACGCCGTCTCCCGGCCTCTGAGCATCCCGCAGACAGGAGTAGCACAGCCTCCTCTCTGCTTTTTCCCACCCCCCCGATAAGCCACTTGGAGCGTCCAAGCTCCATGCGAGGCTCCGATCTCAAGCCCGAGAAGGGCTCCCTTTTCCGTGTGGCTGCTGTTTTCATCTGGCAGGGCTGCATGTTTCCTTGCATCCAAACGTCCGCCTCGCGGGCGTGCTCCCCTCTTGTCTGTGTATTTATCTCCACACCAGCGCTATTCAGGAGGCCGGCAGGATTCGGCTCCGCTCCCTAAATAGTGCCTGGGAGTTAATTGCCACTGCCCAGGGAGCATGAGAACGCACAACTTGGGTTTTGTGAGGCTCCAACCAAAACAGAGCATATTTTCTTTCTCATTTCTCAGCAACTGAGGATCAGCTTTTTCAACAGAAATCGGAATCGCCATCTCTGCGGACATTCCTTCCTGAGGAGTCACTCGAAGATAAGTCAGCTGAGGGGCTGAGCTGCCGTGTTCCTGGAAGACCTCGGGCTGTGAGCTCAAGAGCAGAGGTTAGCCCGGCATGGGGATGGACACAGGACTTATTACATGCGCTTCCCTGGAATAAACTGTCCCCGGTACATGGTGACAAAAAAGGGGTACCGGGATGCTCTGAAATTCCAAATATGTCACATGGGCCAGTGATAGAGCAATGCCCCCCCCCCCCCCATATTCCTCAGGCCCCTTTCTCGTTCTTCATTTCACTCTGACCTTCTAACGAGCAGGGAAACCATCAAACTAGTAAACAGCAAGGCAGAGAGAACCTGAAGGCAGAGAACCCAAGGCAGAGACGAAATGACATAGAATCTGCTCTTCGCTCCTCTCCTCACCGTTCCCGAATGAGCTGGGCATTTTAACAAATAATTTTGGGAAGTGCTCATTCAAGACTGAAATAATTGAGCACAAAGCCATTACAACAGGGATGCTTGCCCATATTAGACCTTACAATCAGCCCTAGGTTTTGTATTTGATGGGCGGTAGGGCTGTGCTTAGCGATACGTGGAGAGAGGCTCTGTTGAGGAGTTACTGTAGGTGGTGGACGGGCCCTCACAGGTGAGCGCGAAGAAGCGGCTGAATCACACCAGCCTCTGGAGAGCTTCCCAGGGCAGGCTGTGTGTGGTGGTTGGGAAGGCTGCCGCCAGGCACAGGAGAACTCACAAGCCCAGGCGAAGAGTGGAAGGGCCTCTCCCCGTCAGAAGCACCGACGGCTTCCCATCAAGGGGCATCTGACGTGCCTGCCCCTTTCCGCAGGAAGGCCTGGGCACTACACACGAAGTCTAGGGGAGGACACTGGCCATCTCGGGGAGCCTTTAGCCCGTTATGTCGGGGACAGGGACATATTTCATTCGAACCACAGGAACAGGAGAAAACAAATCTGACGTTTCTCCTTGATCAGAAATGTGTTTGGAAAGGGTTCAGCTTCACGTCATGCGTTCAGGGCATTTGCTGGCCGAGCTCCCTAGAGAATTTCCTGCCTCCTCTGCATGAAACCCTCCTCACACCGAGGGGTCCAGACCTTAGAAGACGGCAGGTACTCAGGGCGGACAGAAGGCTGTCCTAAAGAATGAGTTAGGATTAACGGGATGGAGGGAGAGAAATGGAGGGACCCGGTGGGACACCGACCTCCCCTCCACACGCACACATCACCTCCGAGACCAAGCGCAGGCCAGACGGGGGATCGCTGGTGACCCCAAGGCTCTGCAGCTTCCCGCAGCCAACAGGCACGGCCATTCCAGGCCCCCGCCTGCAGCCATCCCGGCACTCCGCTGGCTTATATCGCACATTTTCATGATTCCAACACCAAATGTGTTTCTAATCATCGCTTGTGGAAATTTACCCAGAGGATGACTAAGTGCACAGCACAACCTGCCTTGATCCAATGGGGGAAGAAAATGACCAAGTGGGATTAACCGTTTCTCCCATCAGAGGACTGGGCCCACGGCCAGCCCAGCTGGGTACATGCAGCGATTGATGGGAAGCCTAGGCAGGGGGCCAAGGCTGAGCCTCCAGAACCACACAGATGCATTTGCGGGGGAGGGGCTCCAAGCACCTGGAAGGGCCCAGTTAGTCCCAACTAGAAAACTGTCTCAGGAAACCTGAGTCTTCAGGAGACCCAAAGGAAAATCTTCTCTCTCTCTCTTCCCTTTAACTGGATCTTTTTTACTTCCAACACGTTATTTGGAAAGTTTCAAAGACAGAAATGCTGGAGGGAAATGCACCGTGAACACTCACAGACTCACCACTTTGTAAAATCTGAATGTTCTGTGATACCTGCTTTATCACATATCTATCCAAGTGTCCATCCTTCCACGAACTCCCGTTCTAAGATCAGGACCCTTACGAGAAAGGGCACCAACTTGACAGACTTGAATCTCGCAGGACACTGAACGTCGTGAGGCCAGGGCCCGTCCACCTCGCCTCCCCTCACTCACCCCAGGGAACGCCACTGGGGCCTCTTCCTGCTTCGGTTTCCAACTATGGGGACTGCACCCCCCTACTGCCCCATTCCCCCCTCCCCGCTGCCACCAAGGGTCTACCAGGATTCGCCGCAGGGACGAGGATGAGCTCAGGGTGCAAAGACGGCCATTGGCATGCCCGATGTTCTCAGCACTTGTAGGAACCCAAAGCTGCACCTTTAGGGAACTAGACATTATGGCTCAGACTCAATGGCTGCAGAATCGGACTCACGTACAGGAAGAAGACAGGAAACCTGGGTGTTGCCACCTGAATACTTAGATGAGCTCCTTTGCCAGAGACTAGGACACAGGCAAGCTCTTCTAACCCTTGTCGCCCATGGACCCACACGGCAAGTCTGCAGCGGCAGCATCACGGCCCACAAACACCACGGGGGCCCTGGGAACACACGTGGGCTGGGCGTCTCCTCGCTATCCCACGGTACGTGTCACCATCCCACGGAGAGCTCTGCCCTGCTCACAGCCCACCCAGATCTTTTAAGAAGCCCCTCTCAATACAAGCCCTTCATTGTAGGCACCCCTAAAAGATGAAGCACTTGTCCTTGACGTAATGAAAGGGAGGATTATCCATTTACAGAAGAGAGTTTGTTTCACATCACCCAGAGCAGCGGTTAGTCGACGACGGCCTGCAGGCCCACTGCCTGCTTTTGTAAGTAAGAATTTACTGGCACACGGCCACACCTATTCGTTGATGTATTATTTATGGCTGGTTTCTTGCTACAAGAGTCAAGCTGTCATGGCAGAGGCCCTGTGGCCCAAAAAGTTGAAAATATTTACTGTGGCCCTACAAGCCAAAGTATGCTGACCCCTGACCCACAATAAGCCCCAGAGGGCATTTTTCAAAAAGACAATTGAACTTACAGACAACCATAAACGATCACAACTATTATATAAAATAGAGCATAATCCAATGAAGGCACTTCTTACTCTGAAATCCTCTACTCACGCCAACTGGGGCCACAGAATCCCCGGTACTTACAGCTCTTTAAGATTCTTCATCTTCACAAAGGCATCAAACTGGACAGACCTGATTGCATTCTCTCCAAGGTTCCTGAAAAAGAACATTCTCTACTTAGGCAAAGAAACTCCAGGCGCCCTTCAAGTCAGCCACGTGTTTGAGCCACGACGCTCAGGGATTTTTCCTGACAGCCCAGGCTTCACCAGCGAACCAGAGGCACGAGCCAGACACCCGTGTCCTGTCCTAAGGCCACGGTAAGCGGCTCTTATTTCACCTACTTTGACACGTGCAATAACTCTGGAACGAGCCAGCCTTAAGGGTGGCATCAAAGCTAAGCCAAGGCCCGCTCAGCAAGTCAACAGGCAAAACTTCCCCAACAGAATTGTGGCCGCACTTGATTCAAAGACAAAATACCCTAAGAATCAAGTACTAGAGGCATCCGCCTCGGTTGGTGACACACGGACGTCTCAGGGCTGGCTCCGTCCTCTTCCTCCCAGGCTCTCAGAGGCGAACACACCAGGAGGAACCTCCCAGTTAAACCCAGCGTGTACTCGGCACTGCTGCGCTGCTTTAGCAGTATAAAGGGTCCTGGTGGAAGTGGAAGGGAGCCCAGGGCCTGAGCAGGCCCAGGCAATGGGGAGGCCAGGCAGGAGGACGGCATTTATCTGAACACCGAGCGGCCATATGTTCTGTAACCGTTTCTGGCATAGGCAAAACGAAGGCCAAAGTTGAAGCTGACTTAGAAGGAAGCAGCTGGTGTTTCCAAATAGCCTGTCTCAGTTTACAAAGATGCTTTTAAATTGCTCACAGACTTCCCCGGCAGCCACGTTTGGCAGGCCTGTGGGTCAGGGAAGGTACTCACAGGTGCTCCAGACCTTCCAGCCCCGAGAACGCTCTCTTAGCCACGGACTTGATCTTGTTTCCCGACAGAGTTCTGCAGTTTCCAAACATCCAGAAACAGAGGTGGGGTGGGAGCGGGAGGGAGAGCAACAAGGGAGGGTGGGGAGAAAGAGAACACACAATTAGGGTGGTGCTATCTGATAAGCCCGTCCAGGGAGAGGCAGGTGGAAATCTGACCTGTGCCGAGATTATGCATCTGAGGTATGTGGGCCCTCCCCCTTCTGAAATGAGATACTTTTATCTTTATTAGAATTTAACAGTGATGACAGGTAGGAATTGCATGCACTGTCTCGCCAAAAAGGCCCCTTGCAGTGTTAAGTGGAAATCACCTTGTCCAGCCTGGGCTCTCTCTCTCTCTCTCTAAGGACCACCCTGGGGGGAGTGTAGCCATAGTCCCACAGGGGAGAGAGAACTCACCACTGCTCCAGCGAGAGGAAGCAGTCAGGAGGAAAACTCTTGGAACTAAAAACTACCACCCACTTCTGAAAGCTGCCTTCTGGGGATAAAGGTCCCCAGAGGAGGCAAGAGGAGGACAGGACAGTAGGTACCTATGGAGACGGCCCCCCAGCTCCGGGGCACACGCTGGCAGCCAGGATGCGGCCACAGTGCGCTGCACCCCTGCCTGCGAGAAGGCCCCTCGGCTCTTCAGCAAGAGCCCGGGTTTTAAATGATGCCAATGGCCCGAGGTTATTAAATCCTAGATAGACAGGTCCTCAACGGTCAGCCCCCCAGGCTATCTAATGCCTGTACCTGGACCACCTACCCATGAGAAGGGGGGTCTCGCTTCCAGAGAATTCCAATCACAGTCTCATAAGTGACTGTCCAGAGTTTTCTCAGAAACCCAAATCTGCCCCTGCAGTACACATGGAAGAAACGGATGCCTCTTCCATGGGCTGTCATCCAAAGGGAAGTCTGTGTTGGAACTGGGGTAGGAGTGGCACCTAGAGTGACTGGACGTTGGGAATGAAAAGCATCAAGGTTCCAGTTTTCCCTCCTCGTTATCAGATGCTCTGATGAGAGCCCACCAAGGAGTTCCCTCTAACTGCTGCTGGCACAGGAAATTCTGCCAGCGAACACCTGAGGTAGTGCTGACAAGTATGGGGCTCTTTGACGATGATGTCCACCGGGACTCTCCAAAGGGTAGGTTAAGAAGGACATGGGCTGCTGGGAACCAGCTCCTGGGAGGTCTCAGCACCGCAGGTGTGGGACAGGGACTCCTAGGCACTGAGGGCAGGTGGTCAGGAGAAAGCCTTAGAGAAAGGCAGGCCGGCTCAGCCCCTCGCCAGGAGGGGAATTCCTTGTCTAGAACCCACCGAGGACCAGGGGAAAGATCTCGACTAAAGGCCAGATCTATCTTCAGACCTTCGTTAAGACGGGACCCACAAGGGAAAACAGCAAGCACACAGCCCTCCCTGAGAAGAGGGAAGAAAAGAAATGCGAGCCTTGAAGAAAACCAAAGACGGCAGGGCAGCCTGGCACCGCCTGCCACACGGGCCCCGGGCTCCCACCCAAGTGCCAAAGGCTCCTGGGGCCCGGCAGGCAAGGACCAGGAGACTGCCTCCGGGAGATGGGATCACACACACAGAGGACCCAGCCCTCGCCAGGGGACTCGGGAGGCAGCCGGACCACAGGGCTGCCGCACCCCAAGTGCGTCAGGATGGGTGCCCTCCCAGGTCCTCTGCTGATGCAGCCCCCCTGGCAACTCTGGGCTCGGCCCTCAGACAAAGCAGCTCTGTGCCCTGCCTCCGGAGGGTAAAGGAGCACAACGGCCAGAGAGCCCTTTGCCTTCTCCTTCTCTGGGAGGCGGTCTGCATGGATGTGAGAACAACCTCACCCAGAAAGCGTTTCCACAACTGCACCACAGAGCAAGTCCAGCCAGCACCAGCCCGCAGGGCACCAAAGCCCGGCGCTACTGAGAGCACTGCCAGCCTCTCACTCACTCAGATGCCCCAGGCCGAGCCACTGCGGGCTCCAGGTCCTAGTGAACGGTATTGAACTGTTTAGTGAAATCTTCCGTAAACGAGATCCAGGAAAAAAAGCTGTGCTTTATATCATCCATTAAATATTAGTCACGTTGGCCTCTCCTACCACGAGGGCAGGCTGTTACTCCTAACGGCGACAATACCAATAAAACAAACTCTCAGATGCTCGATTATCCAGAAGCGCATCTCCTGTTGGTGGATTACAGTAGGTCCTCACATTCCCCAGCAGGCGTCTGCGGGTGGGGGCCGGGGCTCGGCTGGCAGACTGTGGTTCCAGTGACAGGCCGCTGTGTGCGCACGGGAGAGCTGGGGCTGTGGGCCAGGTGTGTCCCCGTGCCTGTGTGCCACGTGCTGGTGGGCAGCGGAGACATGGCGCACCTGATCGATGGCTCCCGGAAGGCAGAGCCGGCCCCACGTCCCCCGCGCCAGCGACGTGGAGCAGACGGCGACCCTGGGGATCACCTATCACACCCTCTCACCCAGCCCCGCCAACCCAGCCAAGGGTCTTCCGGCTCTTGCCGCCTTCTCCCCAGGAAGGCTGAAGGGCAGCGGCTACTGCTGTGTCACTCGGCCCCCTGCCCCCAGGAATGCCCCGGAGAGAGCTGGAACCACGGGGCGGCACCTGCCTCCTCTTCGTCCGCAAGTGACCGAACCCTCCCCTCTGCGGCTGACCTGTGCTCCAGAAACCCTGCCTCCCCTCCTCCCCGGGCTATGAGCTCAGCAGGCCCCCAGCAGGTGTTCCAAAAGCATTCTGCAAGGAGGGGCGTCGGGTGGGTGCGTGTAATGAACGCCCTGCCAGGAAGCTCCGGACTGAGGAACCCTCCCAAATGGCTGTGTTCAGCAGCTGGAAAAATGAAGGGCAGGGCAGGCTTCGCAGACGGAAGCCTTTTATGGCTCTGCTGCTCACTTGTTCCTTTCCTGGAAGACGTTTTAGTTTCGGGCTGCCCTCAGGCACGGCAGGGAGAACCCCGGGTCCTCAAGTAAGAGAGTGCAGGCCAGCTAGCGTGTCCACCTTCCCTTCTGAGGGAGGTCTCTGACCTCCGCCCCTCAGTTGCTTCCACCGCCGAGCCCACCAGCGGCTCTAGAGGGACAGCCCCCCTCCTGGCTGATGTGAGCCCCTCCCCATTTGTAATGGGTCCGACAGACTCACCCCCAGGCCGCTTAAACAGGGCCTCTCGGTGGCACGGCCACGCCGCGGAGCGTCCGCGCATTGCTCTGGGGAGACCAAAGCAGCGCGGGTTCCTCCCCGCTTCATTCAACAAACGCTGACTCAACACCGTTAGCCGTTAGGAAGGCGGCTCCAGGCTGCACACAGGCTGGTGTATGCGGAACCAGAAGCCCGGCATCCCCAAGGGCCAGGCACACCTCACGAGGCAGGAAGAGCCTCCACGTCCCGCTCACAGTGCTTTCTAACCGGAGCTGTGCGCCCGGATCACAGGAAAGCATGGGCCTTCCTTTTCCCCCCTTAATGTGGAAGATTTCACACACCCGCATAGGCAGACGGGAGGGTGTCGTGAGCCCCACGTGCCCGCCACACAGCTACGGCCATCACCTGATGGTGCCAATCCTGTTCCGTCTCTGCCCACTCCTCACTCCCAACCTGGGCTGGACCACTGGGAATATCTATCACATAGTTTTCTTTCTTTATCCAAGAAGAGGATTCTTTTTTTTTGTCTTTTGCAACATAACCACAACACCATGGCACCTAAGTAAATGACTGCATATATTTAATCATATTAAGGAACCACTGTCACTGTCCCAATTTCCCCCAGTTGTGTGCATCTCTCTGGTTTTTTTGGAAAAGGATACAAGAGCCTCCAGGCCCAAGATCCTGATCAGTGGGGCTGGGCGGGAGGAGACTGCACACTGCATTTTACAGTGTCACCGTGAACCCACTGCTTCCAAACACCCACGTCAAGCGGCCAGTGCAAGCAAGGGTTACGGGCGCTCGTGCTGCCTTCTTGGGACTTTACACAGGACTGTTACCCTAGTCCAGTGGGTCAAACGCCGGACTGTTACCCTAGTCCAGTAGGAGAACATGCTGGGGAACAGACAGCAGGCGATTAGGAAGGCGGCTCTAGGCTACGGACAGCGAACGGCTTTTGCAGAACCGGAAGCCCTAGTGCCCTCAAGGGTCACCGCCCCCAGCTGGCAGGGAAGAGCCTCCTGGAAGCCGCGACACCCAAGAACCGGCTCCAGGTTCCACCGCAGGGACAGGCCCCGCAGAGAAGGCTTGTGTTGAATGGCTGCGCAGGCGCCCAGCCCCCCGGCGCCACCATCCCCGCAGCTGCATCCTGAGCTTGAGGCTCCTCTGGTCAATGACAGGCCTCTGTCCCACCCCGTCGTGCTGTCCTGGCTCTTCCCAAACCTGCTGGGTAAAGGGCCCAGGAGGTGGGGGAGAAAGGAGCATTTGTTTAGGGGAGAAAAAGAAGGCCGACAGGCATTTGTGACCCACTATCAGAACGCAGGAGCCTCAAGAAGAGAACGAATCCTCAGACAGCCAAAACGGCTAACGCGTGCAACTCCCAGACTAGCAAACGCGTGAAAAACCCCACTTTTCAAAACAAATTAGAAACGTTAACTCTGCAGAAAGCCCCTGCCTCCACGGGCTTTCCCGGAGCCTCGCCCTCCACTGCTGCTTTCAAAATATTTACTTTATCCTCGTGCTCTGCTCGGCTCGCCGTCACAACAGGCTGGGGGAGACGGAGTGGGGGCCGTCTTCTGTCTTGTCCTCCTCCAATCCCTCCCCCACAGCAGCTAGTGAACAGTGATAACAGCTCCCACCCCCGTGCCTGTATGTTCCTTGGGAGGCATCTGTAGAGAGTGCTGGGGAGATGCAGAAAGAGGGTAGGACTAGGGGAGGCACAAGGCTTCGGGGCCACACGGGTGAGTCCCAGGCCTGCCGCCCAGCGGCTGTGTGATCTTGGGCAAAATCCCTTCCCCTGTGTTTCCTCATCTGCAGCAGA